>NC_025686.1:24681157-24683137 GCF_000633955.1 Camelina sativa | reverse complement strand
ATGTTGAATAATCTTTTGAGTTAACAATTTTACAAAGGATATACCTCAAACTTGTACATCAACCATAACACATGATTATTCAAACTCAACTTCAAAAAAATTAGTTTTGTTAGTGATTGGTAACATTTTTGAATAAAATTTAGGTCTATGTCTATTTTCATTTCAAATGATAATAAAAAATAATAATTTAGGAGAAATAAAATAACTAATTAAAAAAGTTATTAAATAAAAGAAAAACAGTAAAAATTATTTTTCTTGACATATGAATTAAATAAAAATTATTTTTCCTTATATATATATACATTAATTAAAATTTAACCCATGTTCTAGCATTTGATTAATAATATTTAAAATTTATGAGATTTTACCCCATGTTTTATGAGATTTTCAACATTTATAAATCTAAAGATTCATAATATTTTAATTTTTATTAAGTTTAACATAGAAATATTTTTTTTTTTTGAAATGGTGTTAAAATATAAAAATGTATATTTTTTATTTAATAATTTAGGTAGAACTAATTAGTTTCTATAAATACATTTCGAATTTATTTATAACAATTAAACCAAAATTTTTGGCATATGCTTCTCTAACAATTACTATGTCATAATATTTAAAATCTTATCAAATTTAGGTCTATGTCTATTTTCATCTCAAATGATAAAAAAATAATCATTTAGAAGAAATAAAATAACTAATTAAAAAAGTTATTAAATAAAAGAAAACAGTAAAAATTATTTTTCTTGATATATGAATTAAATAAAAACGAAAAAATATTTTTTTGTATTATATAACTGAATTTTCATTTTTTTTAAATTAAAAATATAGATAACTCAACTTACCACATCTTTAACTTATGAAAATTTCCATGATGTTGAATAATCTTTTGAGTTAACAATTTTACAAAGGATATACCTCAAACTTGTACATCAACCATAACACATGATTATTCAAATTCAACTTCAAAAAAATTAGTTTTGTTAGTGATTGGTAACATTTTTGAATAAAATTTAGGTCTATGTCTATTTTCATTTCAAATAATAATAAAAAATAATAATTTAGGAGCAATAAAGTAACTAATTAAAAAATTTATTAAATAAAATAAAAACAGTAAAATTATTTTTCTTGATATATGAATTAAATAAAAATTATTTTTCCTTATATTTATACATTAATTAAAATTTAACCCATGTTCTAGCATTTAATTAATAATATTTAAAATTTATTAGATTTTACCTCATGTTTTATGAGATTTTCAACATTTATAAATCTAAAGATTCATAATATTTTAATTTTTATTAAGTTTAACATAGAAATATATTTTTTATTTTTGAAATGGTGTTAAAATATAAAAATGTATATTTTTGATTTAATAATTTAGGTAGAACTAATTAGTTTCTATGAATACATTTCGAATTTATTTATAACAATTAAACCAAAATTTATGGCATATGCTTCTCTAACAATTACTATGTATAACATTTAGTTTTTATTAAAAAATGAATTTAATTAAATATTTAATGTCAGTGGCCTTCCCTGTAAATAGTAGTGAACTTCAGGATTTATTTCATAATTGTCTCCAAAAATGTATATATAGATTTTTCTTGTTATAACTCAGTCATAACTAACTATAACTCAGCCGTCACATGACCTTTCGTTTTTCCCATAAATATTATAACTCAGCCGTAAAGTCATATATATCATCTATTTACTTTCAGGTTTTTCTTGTGATAACTCAGCCATAACTAACTATAACTCAGCCGTCACATGACCTTTCGTTTTCCCGTAAATATTATAACTCAGCCGTAAAGTCATATATATCATCCATTTACTTTCAGATTGTTTCTTCTGATAACTCAGCCATAACTCACTATAACTCAGCCGTCACATGACCTTTCGTTTTCCCGTAATGATTATAACTCAGCCGTAAAGCGATATTTTGGCGGGAAACCATCAGTTAACCTAATAATAGACATATTT
>NC_025686.1:24679250-24679917 GCF_000633955.1 Camelina sativa | reverse complement strand
ATTTTTGAATAAAATTTAGGTCTATGTCTATTTTCATTTCAAATAATAATAAAAAATAATAATTTAGGAGAAATAAAATAACTAATTAAAAAAGTTAGTTTTGTTAGTGATTGGTAACATTTTTGAATAAAATTTGAGTTAAGTCCATAACTCAACTTAAGTCAATAGTAACACATGTTACCAGTCATAGCCTATATCATCTATTTACTTTCAGGTTTTTCTTGTGATAACTCAGCGATAATTAACTATAACTCAGCCGTCACATGACTTTTCGTTTTCCCGTAAATATTATAACTCAGCCGTAAAGTCATATATATCATCTGTTTACTTTCAGATTGTTTCTTCTGATAACTCAGCCATAACTCACTATAACTCAGCCGTCAAATGACTTTTCGTTTTCCCGTAAATATTATAACTCAGCCGTAAAGTCATATATATCATCTGTTTACTTTCAGATTGTTTCTTCTGATAACTCAGCCATAACTCACTATAACTCAGCCGTCAAATGACTTTTCGTTTTCCCGTAATGATTATAACTCAGCCGTAAAGCGATATTTTGGCGGGAAACCATCAGTTAACCTAATAATAGACATATTTCCATTCTAAATTTAAATTTTGAGTTATAATAATTTTAATATTCAATTGTTGGAGAAATACTTTTAGAAAA
>NC_025686.1:24596650-24677721 GCF_000633955.1 Camelina sativa | reverse complement strand
GTTTTCAAATGGTTATCATATCAGTATATCCAAATTACCACCTTAAACCAAACACAATATAACCAAAACCAAATTGTTATACTAAAACCCATAATGTTGAAAATATGAACCCTACACCTCAAACCCTAACCCTAACCCTAACCCCTAAATGTCATGTTTTGAATGTTTTACACATTTTGATCAGACTGTGTAGAAATCAATCTTTGTCTATAATAATTACTTTTTATTGCTTATAATGATTGTAATATTCATTTTTTCATTCTATATTTTAATTTTGAGTTATAATAATTCTAATTTACAAATATTTCATAAGTCAGCCGTTTATGTCGATAACTCAGCCATATCAGTCAATTGTTTGAGAATTATTTTTATCTTAAAAAAAAAATTAAAAAAATTCAAATTCAAATTTTGAATTCTTTTTAAATAAAAAATCGCTAAAATCTTATTTATTACGTGTGTGGTTCTTAACAATAAACATAATTATTGTTTGTATCTCCCCAACAACACTTTTTGTATTTTCGAGAAGGTATATAATAAATTAATATATTCGTTGCATAACTCAGCCATAACTTTAGCATAACTCAGTCGTAACTCAGCCGTACCAAATATATAACTCAGCCATAACTCAATCGTACGAAATACATAACTCAGCCGTATGAAGTACATAACTCAACCATAACATGTATGTTTATTTAATATTTATCAATATTAAATACATAGAGATATGTATCATATGGCCTCAATTCACAGAGATATGTATCATATGGCCTAAATTCATTGTTATATAGAAAGAGACAATTTCATTATTTTTCATGATTATTTGTTGCACATCACCAGAGCTTAGTGGTAGAGTGTAATTTAATGTCTTCTTCCATGGATGATTGGTCTGATGTTCTTGTCTCTTGTTCAGGCTTCTAACTCCGCCAGGCACGCCACAGTTCGAGAAAGAGTCGCATAGAAACGTAATGAATCAGCTCGATGCTCCCACCTCTCGCCCCACGGCTCTTAAATCTCGGGTATGAACCTTAATATGTCTTTGGCCCAAGCTTACGTTTGTCTTTGTCATTATAAGCATTGAAGTTCTTGTTGGGTTCTGTTTATGTAGTTAGGGAACTGCCGTGAAGAGATCGTCTCAATGAACCATAATAAGCCCCAAACGATCTCTTCTTCTGTAGCTGGACTCAGACGACCATCATCCTCTGGTAGCTCAAGGTCAACGAGCAGACCTTCCACACCGACAAGAAGGTCTATAACTCCAACCACCTCTACGACAAGGCCTGTGACCACTAAAGCTTCAACCTCTAGATCCTTAACACCCACCTCACGTGCCACCTTAACTGCTGCACGTGCTACTACCTCCATGGCGGCTCCGCGAACCACTACCTCGTCGGCTCCACGAACCACTACCACGTCTAACGGTTCAGCGAGATCAGCTACTCCAACTCGTCTAATACTAATACTCGGCCATCCTCTGCACCTTCTAAAAAACCAGAGGATGAAGAAGCTAAAAACTTAACAACAGATCAGATCACAACACCAGATCATAACACCATGAGATTATAAAAACACCAATAATGATTTAAAAAATAGCTTTTAACCTCTGCTATAAAATGACGACCATATGGAGTTCTTGTGAGCTGACATTTTTTTTTATTGATCGTTCAACATCAGGAACCTACAACACGTAAACCGGGTTTAATTAAACCAATTTAATTCAGCAATATCCACAATCTAACGAACAAAAACAAACCGGGATCATTTTGGGATCGAGAGCTCGCTGGACTGAACCGGGATCACCACCGGAATCAACAACGAGACAAGCAAGCTCCAGTATCAGCTCCGGTGGCCACCAGAAATGAGAATTTTCATCTTCAACCTTGCTCAGCCTCTCAACGGCTTCGATTTTACCTGAACAGAGTCCAGTACAAAGCGAACATCTATAAATCTATAAATCCAGTATCAACCCCAATATGCTTAAGCTCACTCAACGCATGAACCCTAGCTTGACCTTTAGCTTTCTTCAAAGTCCCCAAAACCTCAATAGCTCGTCCTTGAACATCCTCGGAGCATTTCTTCATCAACTTATACTACTGAGAGAACCAAGTGTAGATGAGATGGTGAAGAGTTTTGTTAGGAGTAACCGTATCATCCCAAATCTCCTGCATTGTAGTGGGACAAGTCAAGTGACCTAGGTTGAACCATTTGTGAATGTTGGACCTTTCGTAGGTTTGACAAGTACACAAGATCACAGGATCTTGCATCGGCTCTAAGGAGATGGGACAAATGAAAACAGAAGGTATATCTTGTAAATCTAGCTCTTTTACCATAGTCTTCAGATCCAATTTCTCATCAACAACACCACCGAGAACTCCATCTTTCACAGCAGTATCCAGATCTAAGACTTGCCCATCACCACCACTTTCAAATCCAATTAACCCTTCTCTCTTTAACGGCTGAAACATCCGCATTTTAGAAAAGAATCTAAAGAGACAAACAAAAAAGACTCAATTTTTCTTGTTTTTTACAGACTCTCAAAAATCACAACATTTTGGGAAACAATGCCACAAAGAAAAAGCTTAAAAAAGAAACGCATGTCTTTTATAAGATCGTCGGCGGTGGCTTTGGGCAACGACGACGACGGAGAATGGGAACTAGGTTTCGGCGAGAGAGACGAGGAGAGAGAGAGAGTTTTTTTTTTTCGGGTTATGAAATGTGGAAACTGTTTAGTTCCTCTTTAAAAAAAAATTCAATCGTTAGATTCTGAAATAAACTGCTTAGTGACATGGAAAATAAAAAATGATGTGTATTTTAATTTGCTGATGTGTATTTTTATTTTTATTTTTTTACTTTAAATCGAAAAACAAAACCCAAGGGGTAAATTGTAATTACCCTCAAGGCATTAAACATTTGAATAATTTTTAGAAGATTTATAGATATGAGTAATAAACCAACTTTTGGATAACATTTGAGTAATTCTTTCTATAGAAAATGACAAAAGGAAGACTTAAACAGGGCAGTTCACCTATAATAATATCTAGTATATATCCTTAGAGTTAGGGAAGAACATGGTGACCAATTTTGTCATTTCTATCTTCGAGGTTCTTTGTCCATTTTGTAAACTCCACGTGCTTGTTCTTTTGCTTCTCCTTTCACACAGCGCTGAGAGCTTTCCCCAACCTCAGAAATTTTCCACTTAGGGATAAAAACAATATGTCGATGAGACCAATGAAACAGTTAACACATATCATATATCACGTGTTTATAAAAGATCACATCAGATCTGGTTTAAAGCATTTAAGCATCCTTATGTCTCTTTGATATTTTTTTCCATTCATACGTTGACAAAGATAAACCGAGAGATAGAGAGAGAGGACAAAAGAGATAAACTATGGAAGAAGTACGAGTGAGGAGAAGGATAGTGTTGGTTCCTGTTCCAGCTCAAGGTCATGTAACTCCGATTATGCAACTTGGGAAAGCTCTTTACTCCAAGGGATTCTCAATCACTGTTGTTCTCACACAGTTTAACCGAGTTAGCTCTTCCAAATACTTCTCTGATTTCCATTTCCTCACCATCCCGGGTAGCTTAACTGAGTCTGATCTCAAAAACCTAGGACCATACATGTTTTTGGTCAAGCTCAATCAAATCTGTGAGGGAAGCTTCAAGCAATGTATAGGTCAACTACTGGATGAACAAGGCAATGATATTGCTTGTGTCGTCTACGATGAGTACATGTACTTCTCTCAAGCTGCAGTTAAGGAGTTTCAACTTCCCAGTGTCCTCTTCAGCACGACAAGTGCTACTGCTTTTGTCTGTCGCTCTGTTTTGGCTAGCGTCAACGCAGAGTCATTCTTGATCGACATGGAAGGTACTCAAGATTTTTTTAGATCCACAAATCCCATTCAGATAAACCAATCTAAATGC
This sequence comes from Camelina sativa, assembly GCF_000633955.1. NCBI lineage: Eukaryota > Viridiplantae > Streptophyta > Magnoliopsida > Brassicales > Brassicaceae > Camelina > Camelina sativa. The sequence goes on along the minus strand of NC_025686.1, from coordinate 24,673,799 downwards.
GTTCTGATTACGTTGTAGATCCTGAAGTGTCAGACAAGGTGTTTCCAGGGTTGTATCCTCTAAGGTACAAGGACCTACCAACTTCAGCATTTGGACCATTAGAGAGTGTACTCAAGGTTTATAGTGAGACTGTCAACATTCGAACAGCTTCCGCTGTTATCATCAACTCGACAAGCTGTCTAGAGAGCTCATCTTTGAAATGGTTGCAACGAGAGCTACAAGTTCCAGTGTATCCTATAGGCCCACTTCACATTGCAGCTTCAGCTCCTTCTAGTTTGCTAGAAGAGGACAGGAGTTGCATTGAGTGGTTGAACAAGCAGAAATTAGGCTCAGTGATATACATAAGCTTAGGAAGCTTGGCTCTAATGGAAACCAAAGACGTTTTGGAGATGGCTTGGGGATTAAGTAACAGCAACCAACCTTTCTTATGGGTGATCCGACCGGGTTCTATTCCTGCCTCGGAATGGATAGAGTCCTTACCAGAGGAATTCAGTAGGTTGGTTTCAGAAAGAGGTTACATTGTGAAATGGGCACCACAGATGGAAGTTCTCAGACATCCTGCAGTAGGAGGGTTTTGGAGTCACTGTGGATGGAACTCGACGCTAGAGAGCATCGGGGAAGGAGTTCCGATGATCTGTAGGCCTTATACGGGCGATCAGAAAGTCAATGCGAGGTACTTAGAGAGAGTTTGGAGAATTGGGGTTCAATTGGAGGGAGAGCTTGATAAAGGAACTGTGGAGAGAGCTGTAGTGAGGTTGATTGTGGATGAAGAAGGAGCAGAAATGAGAAAGAGAGCCATTGACTTGAAAGAGAAGCTTGAAGCCTCTGTCAGAAATGGAGGTTCCTCGTGCAGCTCATCGTTAGAAGACTTTGTCAATTCCTTGAAAATGAAGAATTCCATGTAGTCTCTCTGTTCGAAGTCAAGATTGAATCAGAAGAGAATTGAATAGTATTATGAAATAAAAACTGCACTGCACTAAAAGTTGTATTTTATTTTAACTTTTGAAGTGTAGTTTTTTTTTTTGCAGTTCTATAAAGACACTCTTCTGTAAAATAAGATCAGTTTTCTGCATTTGGAGAGCACTTTTCAGGGTTACGCTCGAACAGGATAAGAGATGAAGAGCTTGCGCTTCTCTTTTATTACAGTTACTGATCGCAAGTTCAATCACTTGAAACCTTTTAGTTTCTTCAATTATTTTCACTTTGTCAACATACCAAATAGCTCCGCTCGGGTCAGTTTTGTTTCTGCTCAAGATCAACAAAGACTGTCAGGGAAAGTTTCAAGCAAAAGAACTTGCGTTAGTAAACTTCCGTTGGGAAATTGTGGTAGTCACGCACATAGTAATTTCACCATATCTATTACTGAGAACAAATGGCTAATAAAAGTCTCCATTGAAGAAACAAATTTGTCAGACGAAGCAGTGTATGGGTGGAGATTCTATCAATCAACTTGGATTCTTAATAGAAGGAATCTATGCGCTGAATCAAATCAAGATTCGTGACGCTTTGAAAAAAGAACACGAGTGACCCACAATACATAAATAAAAGTCATAACATAATGTTAGAATATGGTGTGAACACAAACATCCATTGAATGAAACAAAAAGATGAGTGAAATTGAAAAGTGATCTTCTAACGGAGACTCCATATTGGTCACAGAAATATTCTATGGATTCTCTCATCTATAATGCAGATTTATATATATATATATATATATATTTATCTTTAACAGATTTTATTTAACTACATCCAAAAATGAAAATTATATAGCTGACTGACACTACAAACCGTCTAACCCATTGTGGCCAAAGAGAGAGAGAAAAAACACAAAGCATTAGCTTATTGTTAAACCACTGACCCTGACCCTCCAACACAATCAAAAGATATTTTTCTTTTAAGAAGGAGAAAAAAACTATTTTAATACTTCCTCCGTTTCATAATATAGAATGTTTGGAGAATATTTTTGTTTCATAATATAGGATGTTTCCAATTTTTAATGTTATCTTTAGATTAATTTTATATTTTATATTATGCAGTATTTTTATGATTGGTTAAACTTTTTAAAAGTAACTATTTCTTAATATGCGTGTTTTATCTAAAACATCATATATTTTGAAACGGAGGAAGTATAAGAAATGATAATAAATCATTTGTCAAAGTGAGGAAACATGAGGGTCTTGTCTGATGCTATCTTCATTATCCAAAGACAGAAAAACAATTAACAAACCAAAAGAAACATGAGAGGATGTCTTGGATTTAACAAGTCTACAAGTGATGATAAACAAAGAAGGCTTTTACCTCATAAGAATGGACACAGTGAAACTAAGTTGCTACAGAGGACTTGTGTGGGAAACTAAAATTCACGAGGACGTAGTGAAGCAGAAAAGAAACCAGAAGCCAATAACCTGTAATAAGAATCATAGAAGATCAAGAACTTGCAAAGATGACTTTCCTAGTAAAAAGGAACGAACATCAAAGAATAGGAATCTCAAGACGGCTAATGATTTCGAGGTACATATCTCTGTATGAGATAACCAGAATCTCAGTCACAGCAAATCTAGGTTACATTCAGTGTCAGCACCTGAAGTGTGAACTATATTACAAATTTCCACTCTGAAGAGTGTGTTAAACATCAAATCTGGTTTGTAATGCAATCCTCGAGAAACCAACTTTGAAATTAGGATTTAATTACTTGCTCATCAAATTAAGTAACAAGGGCACAATAGCCAAAAAGTTTATTACAAACAGAGGTTATAACACAGTCCTCAAACAGTGTAAAAATTCTAAATTTACTTAAAAAGAAACAGTACGAACACAAGCTCACCTATTTACTTGTTATTCACGTCACCACCACCACCAACAGAAGGAGAGGTAACCATGTTTCCAAACCTATTCTGCTGTTGCATCATATACTGGTTTGATTCATTGCCATGGTTACGAAACTGATGATGTTGCCCTTGCATCATACCAACGTGATTCCCATAAACTGGCATCGGGATCATCGAAGTAACCCCTAATTTCCCGGTAGCTCCGTTACTTCCTCCGTCGTCTTGAAAGCTCTGTGGAGGCACCGGAGTCGAAGAGAAGAGCTGATCAGACGAATACGGACCATCTTGATCCGTCGACAAACCTTGAACCCGTTTTAAGTAAAGCCTATACTTTTGCAAATGAGACGCGACGTTCTCACGGCTAAGCCCTTCAACGTTCATCATCTGCATAATCGTCTTCGGAACTGCGGATTTAATCCCTAAATGATCAACAACGTCAACGAATCTCTTGTGTAGCTGTGGCGTCCACACCAAACGCGGTCGTTTCAATGTCTTCTCAGTACCTGAATCACCTTCCTCCTCCGCCATGGAATCAACCGCAGCAGAAGCCTCACCACCACCACCACCTCCGTCTGATCTCCTCTGTTTCTTCGGATCAGATCCATGACTACTCGATCCAACTCGATCTACTACTACGACCTCCTCCATTTCAGAATAAGCAGCATTGCCACTAATACTGCTACGCAACGAAGAGATCGTGACTTGCGATGCACGGTCGACGTCGTGAACCGTACGGCTCCGTTCTGGGACTATACTAAAAGCTAACGCTAGAATCGACGGGACTAGAGATTGAGACAACGGAGTTAAATCATCTCCTTCCGGTAATCCAATCTCCCATTCCGGTACGTGTTCAACGTCATCGTCACCGTAATCACTCATCCTAACTTCCTTCCCCATTTTTTTTTTCACACTCTCTCTTCTTCTTTCTTTACCGATTCCAAAATCATTCAATTCCTCTCTTGAAGCTCAAACTAGAAATTTTCGGATCAGAGATCGAAGAAGAAGACCGGAAAATTCGTATAGCCTTGTTTTTTTTTTCCAAAATTGGAAAGTGTGAAAAAGTGCAATATCGGCTCTGTGTTTACTGCTTACGTGGCTAGATATTTCTTTTAGATCTTCATCATCATCACTGTCTACTTGCTTTACTAACTGACACGTGTACATCCGACCATTTTATCTGGATATACTATTGTACTTTATCCACAGATTGACGTTAGTCCATAAGCCGTTGGATTGTAAGTTTAAAAATCAATCTGACGGCTTTTAACTGATGATATGACACGTCAATTAAAAACTTTAAACAGCTTTTTATTGGGCTATATCTAGGCCCATTATGTATTTTTCTAGCCCAATACATGTGTTTTAAATCATCTGTTTCCCATATCACGTCGCGGAACTCGGGAGGACTCTGAACTCAAATCACAATGTCTCACTGAGTCCACTCGTTCGCCGTCAAGCGTTATCTGCTTCCTCTGTATTTTGCAAGCGAGCTTCTTCGATCTCCCCCTCCTGTGTGTTTCGTCTCTAATCGTAAGTTTCTTTATCGATCTCAAAGTAGATAAGATCAGAATCAAGCGAATAGATTGATTGATTAATTAGGTTTATAAATCGAAAACTTTGTTGTTGATGTGGTTTAGGTAGCGGAAACAGTTTATGGAATCGTTGCATTGAGTAGAGAAACCCTAATTTTGGAGGGGACTGTGTAGTGTGCTTGTGAATGTGTAGTCTTATCTAAGCTTCAATGGAAATAAGTGACGGTGAGTGGACAGTGGTCTTACCTAGTAAAGGAAGACAAGGAAGAAGAAAACCAAAACCTAAGGTTCAAGAAGAAGAGCAACAACCATGGAAATCAGATGATCTTGAAGTTGATCCACAGAGGCAAGCAAGACTAAAGCAAAAGATGGAGATCTCGATGCACAAAGTTGAGAACTCCAAGTTTTACACAGCATTCTTGGAGCAGCTCAAGTCACCTGAGGTGTCAGACCAGTTTCGCCTCGTGTTAGGCAATGAAACACAGCTGCAGATAGTTATGTACGGTATAGGTAGCATAGAGTCATACGAATCTCCGAGGTTTCAGCTGTGTATTGCAATCTTGATGAAGAGAGAGTTTGATTGGGTTGGTGATAACATTGAAGTATTTGATCCAGTTCTCTCTGCAACTGAATCTAGTTTCCTAGAATCTTTGGGATGCACTGTTTTGTCAGTGAACGAGCAAGCTCGAAGGGAAGCTTTAAAGCCTACTCTGTTCTTTATGCCACACTGTGAGGCTAATCTATACAGCAACCTGTTGGAAGCGAATTGGAGAACTGATCGGTTGTCTAGGATCGCATTGTTTGGGAACAGCTTTCAGATGTATGAGGAACAAGTTTCGTTTGACTCAGAAGTCATCTCTGCCACCAAACGAATCATAGCTGCAAAAAGAATCACAACCGAGTTTGCGATTGAGACTGTATCAGATGATTACTTTGCAGCTTTCCATGATTCAAGCTGGCATTTTTTCAGTTCTGGTATAGATTCAGAGCTGCCATTGTTTGTTTCAGAGGAATTTTAGATCCTTTCTTTGATTTTTTCACTTGTGTAACATTAGTTTCTCTGCATAATTTTAGCCATCAAAAGGAGGGGGGCAAACCAAATTGAAGTTATTGTATCAATGCAGTCAAATTTTTTTTGATGTTTGTTCACAATAAAGATGCAAAACTCCATTATTTTTGTGTCAATCAATTAGACTGGATTCAACATTCGATGAAAAACAATGAATAAATGTTATCATGTTTCCATTAAAAACAATGGATAATTGTTGTGACTAGCAATTGAGTAACAAAAACTTAGTAGTTTTCAGCTAAGTTTGATATTCTCATTATGTATTTGTGTTCTTACTTTATAAGTCTTTAAGATGGTAATCAGTTGCTATCATTGCGATATGTGTATCTAATTTTTCATTGGTTGCACTTGCAACTTCCAAACAAAACAGAAAAAATAATAGTTGAGGAGCTTTTCTTTTTGTTTTATTTAATAATATGGTCAATTGGTTCTTCATTGATTGAGAAATGAAAAGTAATATATTGTTTGGTTTGTTCATTTAACAATGTAAATATTAAATTCAGAAGCTTTGTTTTCTATGTTAAATTGGATCAATTCTTCTTCATTAGGTTTTACAACAAATGTGTTCAGTTCATTGTGAACTTTGCATTTCTTTTCTTTCTTTTTGTTGTCTTGGACTAAATTCCTTCCAAACTTTTCGAGATTTTGGCGTCTTTGGTTTCCGAAAAAAGTAAAAAGAATGTGTAACATTTTTTCCTCAGATGCGCATAAAAATAAGGAAAAAAAATCATAAGAATTGATGGTGGAGTTGCCAAATTTGAATTCAAATTCACCGTTGCGAGTCTTTCTATTTATTGCATTGATGACTTATGGTTGGGAGTGGTTTACCGGTAAATGTCTAGCTCAAGCCTCAAGGTATTGAACTACTCCCTCTGAGTTAAATGATAATAAATCCAGTTTTTGGTAGATATGTGACAATCGAAAACACTCAAAAACCTCTCCTCATCAATTTCAGCACTCAAATCCTGGACTATCTATATATGCATAATTTTAAGTAATGAGTCCTTAATAAATAAATAAACAAAAAGCCTCGAAGATAAAGTTCAGCTACAACAAGTGGGTGAGTATGAGAGACAAGACAACAGTTATCCATATCATTCGATACAGTCAGAAATCGGGACCACAGACATAATCAATCGGTCCTACACACCAAAAAACAAACTCTACCGTTCATTCTCAAACTTTCCTTTTATATATATATGATTTCGTCGTTTATTTGCATTTGTAGAAACCTTGGGAAGACCGGAAGAACATACCAATACCATGGTGACCAAAAACTCGTTTGAGTTCGATCGTTACATCGAGCGCAAAGCTTTTGACGAGACAAAAGAAGGTGTCAAAGGGATCGTAGACGCTAAAATAACCCAAATCCCTCGTATCTTCCACCACCCTCAAGATGCCTTAACCGACAAGAAACCCTCTGCCTCTCTTTCAGACCTAGAGATCCCTATCATCGACTTTGCAAGCGTCCACGTGGACACAACGTCGAGAGAAGCCGTCGTTGAGAAAGTCAGATCCGCAGCGGAGACTTGGGGATTCTTCCAAGTGGTCAATCATGGTGTTCCTTTAAACGTTCTTGAAGAGATTAAAGATGCTGTTCGTAGGTTTCATGAGGATGATCCTGAGGTTAAGAAATTATACTTCTCACGTGATGCCACCAAGAACAAGTTTTACTACAACAGTAATTTCGATCTATATAGTTCTTCGTCGTCTGTTAACTGGAGAGATTCTATCTCTTGTTACATAGCTCCAGATCCTCCGGCTCCTGAGGAGCTCCCAGATACTTGCAGGTAACAAGAACAGACTAACTAACTTCTTTTTACTTCCTTTAAAAACAGAAGGATCTTGAACCAAAACCCTAATCACCCACCATATAAATTTAGTGCTAGCTAGACAAATTAGATGTTAATTGGTTTTGAGTTCACAACTCATGATTCCTTAAAGTAATTGATATCTACCATTGTTTATTGACTCAGGGATGCTATGTTCGAATACTCAAAGCATGTGCTGAGTTTAGGTGGTTTGCTCTTTGAGCTTCTCTCAGAAGCACTAGGTTTGAAATCTGAGACTCTTAAGGGCATGGATTGCCTGAAGACGTTGCTTATGATCTGCCATTATTATCCACCTTGTCCACAACCTGACCTAACTTTAGGGATAAGTAAACACTCAGATAACTCCTTCCTCACGCTTCTTCTTCAAGACAACATCGGCGGTCTTCAAATCCTTCATCAAGACTCTTGGGTCGATGTCTCTCCCCTTCCCGGAGCTCTTGTTATCAACATCGGAGATTTCTTGCAGGTACAATAAGAATTTTATTATATATTTTTTATAACAAATAACTTAGAATTAAGAATTTTATTATACTTATATTTTTATAACAAATACCTTAGAACTAAATAATTTTTTGATTTGTTTTTATCATTACGTTGGGTTTGATATTGATGCAGCTTATAACGAACGATAAGTTTGTAAGTGTGGAGCATAGAGTTCTTGCAAATAGACAAGGACCAAGGATTTCAGTAGCTAGCTTTTTCAGCTCAAGTGTACGTGGGAACTCAACAGTTTATGGACCGATGAAAGAGCTTGTGTCTGAAGAAAACCCTCCAAAGTACAGAGACATAACTATAACAGAGTACTCAAAAGGATTCATTGAGAAAGGTCTCGATGGAACATCGCATCTCTCTTATTTCAGGATATGAAAAATAAAAGCGTCAACAATATTTTGTTTACAACTTCAGTTCCTCTATTTCTGGCTTTGCAAATAATTAAACTAATGTACCAAAAGTAAGAAAGAAAATAGAAATAGTGTCTGTGTCTTTCTATGTCTGTGCGTACTACGAAGAAATCCATCTTTTGATTGATGTAAAGTAGTAAAAAAAAAAAGACACTCAAAAATTCTCTCCTCAATTTCAGCACTCAAATTAACAGTCCCTTATTAAAACAAAAAGTGGAGAAGAAAAAGTCAATTACGACAACTCATTAGAGTCAATGTGAGAAAGAGAGAACGAGACAACATCAATGTAAATATCTTAATCATCATTAATGATACATTAGTTCCGGTCAGAATCCGCAACTCCTAATATCTTATTCTCAATCGTCCTTTTTAATCTTCAACTAGGGGTTAGACCACACTATGCGTGGGTTGTTTTTTAACATTATTACAATAATTAAAGTAATACTAAATCATTCATACATTGACAATATGGTCAACTGGCCACAAATGGAGATGTTATGTGCGGGTAAGTAAACCAAGCTCAACCTGAATTTGAACTCAATTAGCTTACTAAAACCCAAATTCTATAGGATTTTGAGTATAGTGGCTAATGGTGTAAAAAACTTGATGGATTCTGGATTAACCTGTGGGAGCCTGAATTTATATGTATTTGTGTTTTACATTTATTCATCTAAATATTTTTACATATTAATATAAGTTCATTTTTTATATATGAACTTGAGATAAGAACTGAACAATACCGTAAAGAAACAAATTTCTTTATACCTATAACCCATTGACCAGTCTTAAAGTTCTCTTCCTCAAACACCTCTGTACTCGGGTTTTGTTCATTTTTTCGGTTGGAAGGACGTTATATGGCTTGAATGAACAACCACTGAATTTGTTTGCTAAAAACTTTGGTGAATGTGATATATATCACAGAGATTGTGAAGTTAGCAAAAGGAATGTAGCAAATAATTCAAATTTGCAAACGTATCTATACGTACATGGAGATTATATTATAGTTTGTACACATTCAAATTTTACATTTAATTGACATTTGAAACATAGTAGTATAAGGTCTGAATAGCTATAAAGTTTGCATCAAAATTAGATTCCTATATATGTGGAAACAAAAATAAAGTTGCTCAAGTCTCATATACTTATCTTGCTTTAGCCTGATATACTTGCATCTTTTTTAAACAATGAGACGACATTTCCTGCAATACAGTAAAAAGGGGTAAATTATATGGTTTTAAACCCAAGATATACAGTGAATATCTTTTTTTTTAGAACGGCTGTGTAAGCCTTTACACTTCTTCACATTGGTGGTATTGCATTAAATAGATTTTCATATCAGAGAAGAGTTGACGTAAAACGTGATTTCAAAGCTAAAATGACCATCAAACATGAACTATATGATTATTATGAACTATATGTTTGATGGTTATCTATCCGACACCTGTACACTTTTGTTGTTTGGACTTAATTAACTAAATTCTTTGGACCTTTAAAAGCCCATAAAACAAAAAAAAACTCTTAACATTTCTTTTTTCCCTTCTTCAATTAGGCCTCTTCCGATCTAAACCCACCATCTATCAGTTTATAGTTTCATCCTAGGAACGATCTGATTATATGTTATTTTGAAATTATAAAAATATGTTTCAATCTTATGTATGATTTACGGGCAACAACGAATTCTAAATAATGTATAAAATTTATTTATGGGTTTCAATCTTATAAATGATTCATAAACAAAAAAGGAATCTAAATTATGTTAGATTATAGATGTTTACGTGTTCTCAAAATTCTCTTAAATATTCATAAATTTTTGACTCAAAATTTCATTTCTGGGTTTTCATTCCTGGGTTTAGTTTCTGGCCTTTAATCTTATATAATCTAATGGTGGGATGTTTTATGTAGTAACTAGACTTTAACCTGCGGAACACCACGGGTATATAATTTTTATTATAACTTATATTTATGTCGTATCTATTTGTTAAATATTAGATGTTTTGTAAATAGAGGAATAACTAAATTTTTCGGTTGTTGTGCGGATAAATGTTTATATTATTTTTTTAACCCGCAATACACTTTATGACCATTTGTTTGTTATATTTAGTTGTTTTGTTTAGTAATTGAAATTCTATTTTGATTTTTAAGTATTATAACAAAAAATAAGGGTTCTAAATACATAATAAGTAATTTATATGCTCTGATTAAGTCACATTTTTCCTAATGATTTAATTATTTTACATAATCTTAGTTAAATCAACTTGATTTTATGTCAAATATTCTAATATTAGTAGTGTTGATAAATAATTAAATAAGGATTTAACCCGTGTTAACACAAATTATATAATATTTTATTAATTCTAACATGTCCTCTTTATAACTCATCTACTATATAACCACATTATATAGTATTTTAAACTTTTTTAATTTTACATATTCTCAATAATTAAAATTTATATTAAGTTTATATATGTTAAATTATAATATTCAAATAAATGTCACTCAAAATTTTTCTTACGTTAAGAATCAAAACTCACAGGTTTTGGAAAACAAAATGGAAATCAAATTGTTGTTTTTTTTTGTTTGCGAAGGATTCAGATATATAATATCTTTGAAACACAACATAATGTGTAGTTAAATACTCCCTCCGTTTCAAAATATAGGATGTTTTGGAGAAGTTTTTTGTTTCATAATATAGTATGCTTTCAAATTTCAATGCAACTTTTAGATTAGTTTAGTATTTTATATTATGCAGTATTGTTTCTGATTGGTTGAACTTATTAAAAGTAAAGACTTCTTAATCTGTGTGCTTTGCTTAAAACATCCTATATTTTGAAACGGAGGGAGTATATGATAGTTTCTATTTTCATATTGATTGCTGTTATTTATTTCGTTGAAATGAAATATAAAATATTCAGAAAACAAAATTTAAAGTAATGTTAGTTTTGGAAATCTTTTAGGGGTTAATGTTGTAAATAACGTTTTAAATAAACAAAACTAAAAGTGCATAACACAAAATGTACTTCAAAAATGTTAATATAGATTTGATAATTTCTTACTCATTTATTCCCCATTAGATCTTACCAATTCGGTTTCCATAATATTAGAATTCAATCCGTTTTCCATAAAATTAAATTTCAGTCCCTAATTACTCTCATTTTAAGAGATTTTTTTCAGTCATTATTATTTAATTTCAGTCATTAGGTTCCTATGAAAAATTATATTATTTTTATATATCTTTCCAAATTTCATTAGGTATTCTTGAATAGTTTTAAATATTTTTTTGCAGGTTATCATGTTTGTTGTTCGCATTAAAACTACATCAGAAAAAATATAATGTGAGAATGTTTGATAAATTTCCTTATTCATTCGAGTGTTTATGTATGTCTTTCCTAATATCCATGAGTCGGTCCGGCGATTTTGGATGATCTATGTCAATTTGTTTTTAAAAAACTATTTTCATTATCGTAAATAAAATTATAAGAATAGTAATATAAAAAATTACTTTCATAACATTTTCCACTTTCACATATAATAGTTTACTTCCTAAGAAACTTTATTATTATGACATTTGATATTATAATATTCTGCGGTTTGTCTTCTAAGTAGCTACGAGAAAATAAATATTTGTTCTATTCAATTACATTTATGATAAAGCTAAATAGACAGATCTAAAAATTCATTTCGGCGATGGAACAAACTATTGCATTTTTATACTCAACCAAAACTTAGAGTAATTATTTATAACTTTATTTACTTGGATTCATTTTCATTATTAAATTTATTTAAAAAAAATTTTAATTTGTATTAAATGTATAAAGAATAAATTATATTTAGGGATGTAATTGTATTTTTTTCCTCACCAAAAATAAGCTGGTAAAATATATTTATAAAGTTTATTGTTGTTTACCTAAATTTCATATTTAGATTGTATTCATGTAAGTTATATTTCAAAATTACATGTTTTTGTAGATGTCAGTGGTAATATAAATTGTGCAAACGCAAGCAAGAAAATAAAAAGATGGAAAATGCTTAATATGTCTTGAAATACTAAAAGGAAAAAAATCATAAACACACTACTATGTAATCAAAAATTTCTCCACATGTTGAAATACAGTAAAACCTCTATAAATTAATACTCTATAAATTAATTAACATTATAAATTAATCAATTTTGTTGGTCCCAAGTCGGGTCAGTGTAAAAATTAACAAAATTCGATAAGATAATAAGATAATAATTTTATTGAAATTTCCATGTAAAATATGGCCCAAATAATATCATAAATTTATAATCATGTAAATTTATATATATATATATATATATTGATATAATAATGTATATTTCTCCTAAAGCTCATTTCTATAGAACAATTGTAATGTTGTATTTTCAAACTATAATGATATAAAATATTCTATAGCATGTCAAAAATAGTTAAGTTTTTTAAAGTTTTCAACTTCTAGATATGCATCATTTACAATTTGATAATTTGACAGTCTATTAAAATTCAAAAATCGATATTATTATTCAAAAATTTGAATTTATTTATGTCATGTGTATAAGCAAATTTGTCAATAGTATTTGTAATTTATTATCAATAATGTTTTCTAAATAATACAAGTTTAATTTCTAAACCATGAAATTTACAACATCCGAAAGTCTAATTTTATTTCACTAAAATTGTCTCAATTATTAATTTTTAAAAATTTAAACAATTAAAAATATATCTATAAATTATTTATTATTAATTTACACTATAAAATAATAATTATTAATTTATAGATAAATTAATAACACTATAAATTAATAAAATGTTTTTGTCCCACCATTATTAATTTATAGAAGTTTTACTGTACTCTAATACTATATATAAAAGGAAGATTCAAGTAACCCCAAACAAAAGAACCTAAAAAAACTTGAAATGATCAGTATATTTTTAAAATCACTAAAAATAACAATTGCTGAGTAAACAAATAAAAGAACTGATAATATCCAAATTACTAAAATTCAAAAATAATATAAGCTAAACCCGTGCGTAGCACGGGATGACTTCTAGTTTAGTATATTCTGAAACTTGTATGATTCCATGGAACATATATATACTTTGGTACAATTGGGACATTTTTAAAAAAATTTGATTTCATAGCAGTTCCCAAAAGAATACTAAGATTGAAAACACTATTGTTTTTTAATGTAGAAAACCAAATAAACCGTTTGTCAAAAAAAAAAAAAAACCCCACCAATGTTCGTCTCCAATCAATTATATATACTACTCACCAGATGACTCCCATGGGTTCTTCTCGACTGCTCCACCACCACACTGACTGAACCCATAGATTGGACTTTTGCCTTTAAAAAAGGAAAATAACATGGTTGAACATATAATTCATCAGAATATCATAAATTAAAGAACCTAGAAGATTCGTATAGCGTTTAATAAAAGACAATAATACCTGTAGAACAATGGAGTTTTAGGAAACCAAAAGTGTGGAGAAGAGATGAAATTGGAATCACATGTTATGAGAGTCTGAGAAACCCAATGGAACTCAAAACAGATGGGATTGTGGCTTCATGAGGGACGATGAGTTAAGGTTAAAAGGGGGAGTGATGAATGTTCCTAATTGCTTTTCCATAGACGTTTCACTAAACATATTAACATTTTATTTGCTCTTTAGCCAATACGAACAAAAAAAAATCACCAGCAGAAATAGAAAAGAGTTAACCTTACACCAAAGATTAGATTTTCAAACGATTTCGGCGACCTAGCTAAAACCGCAAACCAACGTCGGTGATCACGAGAACATATGAAAGAGAAAGATGCACTATTGATGAATAAATCGTTGATGAACCTTTGGTGTAAATTCGATTGTGCTGGTTTATGTAGCAGAGGAGAGATGGAGGAAGGCGTTATAAATGGGATTGTAACACGTTTTTTAGTTTAAGATACACTGGAAGGAAGTTGAGCCGTTTCAAATTTCATGGGTCAATAGTTGTAAAATTGTGAAAACCCTAACGAAGAGATGGAGTTTTGATGATGTGGTAATTTGGAAACAAATTAGAGTAGGAAGGAAACATGCTGACATGGCAATTTGAGAACAAATGCAGAAAATCTGATGTGGACACTCTTAGAGGGCTCAAATTATCCCTTTTATTAATAGAAATTTGCTTTTCCTTAGAAGGAAGTAAGAAACAGTAAAATGGCTAAAAACTCTATCGGATTCGATCCTTACACTGAGCGCAAAGCTTTCGATGAGACAAAAGAAGGTGTAAAAGGGCTCATCGACGCTAAAATCACCGAGATCCCTCGAATTTTCCACGTCCCTAAAGATACCTTACCCAACAAGAAACCCTCTGTTTCTGTTTCAGACCTAGCGATCCCTACCATCGACTTTGCAAGCATCGGCGTAGACACACCCTCACGTGAAGCCGTGGTAGAGAAAGTCAGATATGCGGTGGAGAATTGGGGATTCTTTCAGGTGATTAACCATGGTGTTCCTTTGGACGTTCTTGAAGAGATTAAAGATGCAGTTCGTAGGTTTCACGAGGAAGAAGATCATGAGGTCAAGAAATCATATTACTCGCTTGATTTCACCAAGAACAAATTTGCATACAGTAGTAATTTTGATTTGTACAGTTCTTCACCTTCTCTTACTTGGAGAGATTCTATCTCTTGTTTCATGGCTCCTGATCCTCCCACTCCTGAAGAGCTCCCTGAGACTTGCAGGTAACGGAAACATACAAGTACTACAAGTTTTCTTTTAATCGAAAACATTCAAGAAGAATTGATCTACAACTTCAACTAATAGCGTGATTGAATAGTCAAGACTTTGTTAATTTTGTTAAACAGAGAGTGATTAGTTTCTAAAAGTATTAGTTTGTCTCAGGGATGCTATGATTGAATACACAAAGCATATGCTGAGTTTCGGCTATTTGCTATTTGAGCTTCTCTCAGAAGCACTAGGTTTGAAATCTGAGATCCTTAAGAGCATGGATTGCTTGAAGAGTTTGCTTATGATCTGCCACTATTACCCACCTTGTCCACAACCTGACCTAACTTTAGGTATAAGTAAACACTCAGATAACTCTTTCCTCACGGTTCTTCTTCAAGACGATATCGGTGGTCTTCAGATTCTTCATCAAGACTCTTGGGTCGATGTCTCTCCTCTTCCTGGAGCTCTCGTTGTCAACATTGGAGATTTCTTGCAGGTAAAGTAACAATCTGAAAGGAAAAAACAGTAACCCTAAAAATAATTGTGTTTTGCTTACATATGTTGGTGTTTGATTTTGCAGCTGATAACAAACGATAAGTTTATAAGTGTGGAGCATAGAGTGCTTGCAAATACGCGAGGCCCAAGAATTTCAGTAGCAAGCTTTTTCAGCTCAAGTATACGTGAGAACTCAGTTTATGGACCAATGAAAGAGCTTGTGTCTGAAGAAAACCCTCCAAAATACAGAGACACAACCTTAAGAGAATACTCAGAAGGATATTTTAAGAAAGGTCTTGATGGAACATCGCATCTATTGAATTTCAGGATATGAAACTAACGAGATATATATATAAAAGAGTATATTATCTTGTTTGTTTGTAAGTATTCATACCATCTATAAAAAATGGTGTATATCTTGCATCAGCTACTCTGTTTCTTGGCTCTGCAACAGTTAAATCAATGTACCAAAAATAAGAAGAAAATGTGTTTATTATGTTTTATGTGTTAAGCTACTCTGTATTTGGATCTATTTTCTTTAGCCATAGTTATAAAGAATATCAGTGAATGTTTACAATTACACTTGACAAAAACTCTTCTGGCTCCTACTTGAGTACTATCCGACATCCATATTAAATTATATATTTACATGGATAAATCTATGAATAACATATAGATTTAAAGAGAGGTAACAAGTCACTTAATCAATGTGTATGGATATAGCTGTCATTATGCTCAGATTCGTCATGCCCTCCATCACCACTAGATTATTTGAATGTTTACAACATTTTAAAAATATGATAGATAATCAAAGACGGGCACGGTCTCTGCATTTCTTTATTCAATTTCTTATGCAAGATGCGAACTAGACCCGAAAATTAAAGACATTCGACCAAAAATCTTACTTTTTTCTATATATAATACATATGACTGGTCTGCATAATGATTATATGGATCTTGTATAACAAAAATTGACATTTTTTAATTATTAATTTGTTAAATCCTCTTAAAAAGGATATTCGAAAAATATCATCAAATCTCCAAAAAAATATGTAATTAATTATATATAGGTAACAAAATCTCAAAACTTAATCATTGTTCTGTGGATTATGAGTGATTTCCGATTATACTTCGTTTTTTACAGGGTAACAAAATCCAAACAGGAGTGAAAAAAAAAGATGTTACGAAATTTAAGAAAGTTCTCACAAAAGGGAATTGGAAAATAATTGAGAAATTTTCAGTCACCAAGGTGCTAGAGCACGAGTTGATTTTAATCACTAGATTTTAACCGTGTAGAAACACGGGTTACAGACAACCACATATTATCCAAAAAACATTTTTAAACAATCACATAAATTATATTTTATATAAAAACTGCAATATAAATAAAATGAATTTCTAATCTAGTACTGTATATTAACTGCTCAACTCAACAATTCAAATTTTAGTTTCTTTAGAGATATAAAATATATGCTGACAGAAAAAGAGATACTACAAATATTTTCACTCTGCCTATTTCGTATAACATAATGATGCCGCCAATAAATACTACTAAGCTAAGTTGATGTTCTCATTATGTATTTGTGTTCATATTTTATGTCTTTAACATGGTAATCAGTTGCCATCATTGCTATATGTGTATCTAATTTCCATTGCTTGCAACTTGCAAACAAAACAGAAAAATAATAGTTGAGGAACTTTTATTTTTGTTTTATTTAATAATATGGTCAATTGGTTAAGAAAGTTGATACATAATAACATATAGATACACATGAGTTGCCATCTTGAGTTAAATGATGTAATCCTTTTTTTTTTTGGTAGATGTGGAATCGAAAACACTCAAGATCATCTCCTCATCAATTTCAGCATTCAAATCTAGGACCCATATGCATAATTTGAAGTAACGAGTCCTTAATAAAAACAAAAGGCGTAGAAGATAAGTTCAACTAGAACAAGTAAGTGAGTATGAGAGACAAGACAAGACAACAGTTGTATTGTATACAGTCAGAAATCGGGACCACTAAAAAATGGACATAATCAAATCGGTCCTACACACCAAAAACCAAACTCTACCGTTCATCCTCAATCTTTCTTTGTTTATCTTCATTTCGCTGTTTTTTTCGCATTTGTAGCAGCCTTGAGAAGACCGGAAGTACGTACCATGGTGACCAAAAACTCGTTTGAGTTCGATCGTTACATCGAGCGCAAAGCTTTTGACGAGACAAAAGAAGGTGTCAAAGGGATCGTAGACGCTAAAATAACCCAAATCCCTCGTATCTTCCACCACCCTCAAGTTGCCTTGACCGACAAGAAACCCTCTGTCTCTGTTTCAGACCTAGAGATCCCTATCATCGATTTTGCAAGCGTCCACGTGGACACAACGTCACGAGAAGCCGTCGTAGAGAAAGTAAGATCCGCAGCGGAGACTTGGGGATTCTTCCAAGTGGTCAATCATGGTGTTCCTTTAAACGTTCTTGAAGAGATTAAAGATGCAGTTCGTAGGTTTCACGAGGATGATCCTGAAGTCAAGAAATTATACTTCTCACGTGATGCCGCTAAGAAGAAGTTTTTCTACAACAGTAATTTCGATCTATACAGTTCTTCGTCGTCTGTTAACTGGAGAGATTCTATCGAATGTTACATAGCTCCAGATCCTCCGGCTCCTGAGGAGCTCCCTGAGACTTGCAGGTAACGAGAGCAGACTAAGTAACTCTTGATTCCTTAAGTCACTAAATTCTAACAATGTTTTATTGACTCAGGGATGCTATGTTCGAATACTCAAAGCATGTGCTGAGTTTAGGTGGTTTGCTCTTTGAGCTTCTCTCAGAAGCACTAGGTTTGAAATCTGAGACCCTCAAGTGTATGGATTGCCTGAAAACTTTGCTTATGATCTGTCACTATTACCCACCTTGTCCACAACCTGACCTAACTTTAGGGATAAGTAAACACTCAGACAACTCCTTCCTCACAGTTCTTCTTCAAGACAATATCGGCGGTCTTCAAATCCTTCATCAAGACTCTTGGGTCGATGTCTCTCCCCATCCCGGAGCTCTCGTTATCAACATCGGAGATTTCTTGCAAGTAAAAATAAGATTTTTTTTTCTAATAACAAATACCCTAGAATTAAGAGTCTTTTAATTTGTTTATATGATTACGTTGGGTTTGATATTGATGCAGCTTATAACCAACGATAAGTTTGTAAGTGTGGAGCATAGAGTTCTTGCTAATAGAAAAGGACCAAGGATTTCAGTTGCTAGCTTTTTCAGCTCAAGTGTACGTGAGAACTCAACAGTTTATGGACCGATGAAAGAGCTTGTGTCTGAAGAAAACCCTCCGAAGTACAGAGACACAACCATAATAGAGTACTCAAAAGGATTATTTCAGAAAGGTCTCGATGGAACATCGCATCTCTCTAATCTCAAGATATGATCAGTTACACTATTTCTGGCTCTGCAATAATTAAACTAGTATACCAAAAGTAAGGAAAAAAAAAGCGTGTGTCTATGTCTGTGTGTATAAATATTTGTGTATGTTAAGCTACTCTTTTACATATAAACAAATAAATCCATCTTTTGATTTGATGTAAAGTAGTCAAAAAAAGACGCTCAAAATTCTCTCCTCGATTTCAGCACTCAAATTTTGATAATTAAAGTATAATCAAGGTATATATGCGTAATTAAACTAGTTTAATCAGTCCTTAATAAAACTAAAAGTGGCGAAGACAAATTCAACTACGACAACTAATAAAGTCAATGTGAGAAAGAGAGAAAGAGACAACATCAATGTAAATATCTATCTAATTATCACTGATGATGATTCATTAGTTCCGGTCAGAATCCGCATGCAACTCCTACTGTCTTATTCTCAATCGTCCTTTTTAATCTTCATATTGCTTTTTTTTTCCTTAGAAGGAAGTAAGAAACACTAAAATGGCTAATCACTCTATCGGAATCGATCCTTACACTGAGCGCAAAGCTTTCGACGAGACAAAAGAAGGTGTAAAAGGGCACATCGACGCTAAAATCACCGAGATCCCTCGGATTTTCCACATCCCTAAAGATACCTTACCCGACAAGAAACCCTCTGTCTCTGTTTCAGACCTAGCGATCCCTACCATCGACTTTGCAAGCATCGGCGTAGACACATCCTCACGTGAAGCCGTCGTGGAGAAAGTCAAATATGCGGTGGAGAATTGGGGATTCTTCCAGGTGATTAACTATGATGTTCCTTTGGACGTTCTTGAAGAGATTAAAGATGCTGTTCGTAGGTTTCACGAGGAAGAAGATCATGAGGTCAAGAAATCATTTTACTCGCGTGATTTCGCCAAGAACAAATTTACATAGAGCAGTAACTTTGATCTGTACAGTTCTTCACCTTCTCTTACTTGGAGAGATTCTATCTCTTGTTACATGGCTCCTGATCCTCCCACTCCTTAGGAGCTCCCTGAGACTTGCAGGTAACGGAAACATACTAACTTTTTTTTTTAACCGGACACAGTCAGGAAGAAATTGATCTTTAACTTCAACTAATAATAGCGTGATTGAATCGTCATGAAATAGTTAATTTTCTTAAATAGAGAGTGATTAATTTCGAAAAGTATTGATCTGTGATTGAGTACACAAAGCATGTGCTGAGTTTAGGCGATTTACTCTTTCAGCTTCTCTCAGAAGCACTATGTTTGAAATCTGAGATCCTTAAGAGCATGGATTGCTTGAAAAGTTTGCTTATGATATGCCATTATTACCCACCTTGTCCACAACCTGACCTAACTTTAGGAATAAGTAAACACTCAGACAACTCTTTCCTCACGGTTCTTCTTCAAGACGATATCGGTGGTCTTCAGATTCTTCATCAAGACTCTTGGGTCGATGTCTCTCCCCATCCCGGAGCTCTTGTTATCAACATCGGAGATTTCTTGCAGGTAAAGCAACAATCTGAAAAGAAAAAACAAATAATTTTAAAATAATAGTATTTTGCTTATATATGTTGGGGTTTGATGTTGCAGCTGATAACAAACGATAAGTTTATAAGTGTGGAGCATAGGGTGCTTGCGAATACACGAGGCCCAAGGATTTCAGTAGCAAGCTTTTTCAGCTCAAGTATACGTGAACGTGAGAATTCAACAGTATATGGACCAATGAAAGAGCTTGTGTCTGAAGAAAACCCTCCAAAATACAGAGACACAACCTTAAGAGAATACTCACAAGGATACTTTAAGAAAGGTCTTGACGGAACATCACATCTGTTGAATTTCAGGATATGAAACTAACGAGATATATATATAAAAGAGTATATTATCTTGTTTGTTTGTAAGTATTCATACCATCTACATATATTGGTGTGTTTCTAGCATCAGCTACTCTGTTCTTGGCTCTGCAACAGTTAAATCAATGTACCAAAAATAAGAAGAATTAATGTGTTTATTATGTGTGTGTTAAGCTACTCTGTATATGGTTCTTTATTCTTTAGCCGTACGTAGTTATAAGAAAATTAGTGCATGTTTTACACTTGAGTCAAGTGACTTGACAAAACTCTGGCTCCTACTTGAATACTATCCGACATCCATATTAAATTATATAGATACATGGATAAATCTATGAATAACATATTATAGATTTAAAGGGGGTAACAAGTCACTTTAATCAATGTGTATGGATATAGCTGTCATTATGCTCAGATTCGTCATGCCCTCCATCACCACTAGATTATTTGAATGTTTACAACATTTTTATAATATGATAGAATATCAAAGACGGGCACGGTCTCTGCATTTCTTTATTCACTTTCTTATGCAAGATGCGAATTAGACCGAAAATTATAGACATTCGAGCAAAAAACTTTTTTTTTTCTTCTATATATAATGCATATATATGATTGGTCTGCCGTCTGCAACTCTGCATAATGATTATATGGATCTTGTATAACAAAATTTGACATTTTTAATTATTAATTCGTTGAAAGATTGACATTTGAATAACTACTATAATTAGTGTTTTTCTGAATTTGTGACTCAATTCTCTTCGTACGTGATATAGAAAAAAATGTATTTTTGCAAATGCCCCTTCAAGTAATTACATTTACTGTCTCAACTCTACAATTCAAAATTTTAGTTTCTCTAGAGATATAAAATATATGCTGACAGAAAAAGAGATACTACAAATATTTTCACTCTGCCTATAGAAATGGAATTATATATATCCAATATTTTTGCTATTAAAGGCAAACCTATTTGGGAAACAATTTGATTTGATAATATTCTGCAATATTTTTGATAATGTCAACGTTCTGATACTAATTATAGGTGGTGCTTGAATCCGGTACATGGCGTTTTCACAAGGAAACAGCTCTTTGGTCGCCGGCGATGATTACAGTTTACCTTAACATGTACTCTTTTTTTGTAGTACAACTTCCGAATTACTTTACCGTTGTACTTGTCACAGCAAATCTCCAACAAATAAAGTCAACACTGTACTACAATCACCAAAAATATATATAAAAATACATACACTAAATATATATGTTTCACCAATTGAGAAAAGAACACAACACAAACAAACAATAATTGAGATACAAAAAAAAAACAAGAAAAACAATAACTAACTAAAATGGCTTTGTCTTCTTCTAAAACCCTAAAGTCAACTCTCTTTTTCTTATCTATTCTCTTCCTTTGTTTCTCCTTGATTCTTGCTCACGGCGGCATAGACGACGGAGACGAAGAAGAGCCGACCAACCAACCACCTCCGGCAACCGGAACAACCACCGTCGTGAATCTCCGATCGAAAAGCTTGGTGCTTGTGAAGATCTATTGTATTATTATACTCTTCTTTAGTACATTCTTAGCCGGTATCTCACCTTACTTTTACCGATGGAACGAGTCTTTTCTCCTCCTCGGAACTCAATTCTCCGGTGGTATTTTCCTCGCGACCGCTCTGATCCATTTCCTCAGCGACGCTAACGAGACTTTTAGAGGGTTAAAACACAAAGAGTATCCTTACGCCTTCATGTTAGCAGCCGCTGGATATTGCCTTACAATGCTGGCAGACGTGGCGGTTTCGTTTGTAGCGGCTGGGAACAATAACCACCACGGGGGAGCTGGCACCGGAGAGTCTAGGGTGGATGATGATGTGGCAGTAAAAGAGGAAGGCCATCGTGAGATAAGAAGTACTGGTGTGGATGTGAATCAAGTGATTTTGCGGACTACTGGATTTGGAGACACAGCTTTGCTGATTTTTGCACTTTGCTTTCACTCCATCTTCGAGGGAATCGCCATTGGACTCTCAGGTAACTATCAATGAAAACCCTAATTAGTTGCTTTCTCGCTAAACAAACCATAGGCATGTAGCTAACTTTGTAGTTAATCTAAGATGGAATTTTTTTACATGTAGTTTATCATTCATTTTATGTGACTTTTGGTTTTGGCAATCTTTTCATTCTATTTAGGTTTTGGTCCATGGTTTAGTTATGGAAAAGCTCTTATTGAAAGTGTAAATCACTCTGAAAGATAGTATCTTATGCAAGTCCCTTTGGTCCAGTGGTAAAGGGAGAAAAGTCCCGCCACTTGGGTTCGAGTAGTATTGGCCACAGGGATTCGAAATTTAACATGGTTTCTCCTAGCCCCATGAGATTAGTCTTTGGGCCTACGAAGCCTTTAGGATCACTCCTGAGTTATAAAAAAATATATATATATATATATATATATATATATATATNTATATATATATATATATATTTGCTATAACCTGACCATGATATATATTTGTACCATCGTCAACTTGTGACCCGAATTCAAATCTGGTAGCTTGGGATGTGATGAGTTACTAACATACTAGGTATAGTCTAGTAGAGAAATCTAGCTAGATATTACGAAATTTATAGTCACAAAATCCAAAACTAATGTAAAAGTTGGAATTCATGATGTGTATATATATATGTAAGTTTGAGACATTATTCTTTAACAATTTTCGCTTCTATTTTGGTCAGAGACTAAAAGCGACGCTTGGAGAAACCTATGGACAATATCATTGCACAAAGTCTTCGCAGCTGTAGCAATGGGAATAGCTCTCCTCAAGCTAATCCCCAAACGACCATTCTTCCTCACCGTTGTCTACTCCTTCGCCTTTGGGATATCGAGTCCCTTAGGCGTAGGGATCGGTATTGGCATCAATGCCACTAGCCAAGGAGCCGCTGGTGACTGGACCTATGCGATCTCTATGAGCCTTGCGTGCGGAGTTTTCGTGTATGTTGCGGTTAACCATCTCATCTCAAAGGGATATAAGCCTCGTGAGAAATGTTACTTCGACAAGCCAGTCTACAAGTTTCTTGATGTCTTCCTCGGCGTTGCTTTGCTCTCTTTTGTTATGATTGGGGATTGATTTTTGGTGATACTTTTAAAGAGATGAACGATGATTGAGAAAGATATTTCTATATGTTTACCGTGAGAGAGATTACAGAGATATATAGGAGACCATTGCTTAGCCAGCAAGCCTAATAATTACAGGACTAGTAGAGAATATACAGAGACTTGATAAGGAAATAGATAACATAACATACGGGATATGATTTGTAGAATAATATCCCAATACCCCCCCCTCAAACTGGAGCATGGAGATTCAAAATGCCCAGTTTGGCACAAAAATCTTGGAAGCAGGAACGTCCCAACGGTTTGGTAAAAATGTCGGCCAATTGAGAAGCAGTGTCAACGTGTTCCAATTGCAGATTACCCGATTGAATCACATCACAAACAAAGTGGCAATCGTTTTCTATATGCTTGGTGCGTTCGTGAAAAACAGGGTTTGTAGCGATGTGAATGGCCGATTTACTGTCACAAAAGAGACGCATTGACTGAGAATGAGAAACCCCTAGATCATGAAGCACTCGCTTCAACCAGATAAGTTCTTTGGTGATGTACGTCATGGCGCGATATTCAGCCTCGGTAGAGGACATACTAACAGTCTTTTGTTTCTTTGTCTTCCAGGAGACTGGAGAAGACCCAAGCTGAATAAAATAACCAGAGACGGACCTTCGAGTGAGAGGACAGCGGGAATAGTCGGAGTCGCACCAGCCCGTTAGCTGAAAATTGGATTGCGCTTTTAACAGTATCCCTTGACCCGGATTGCCTTTCAAATAGCGAACAACACGTACAGCAGCTTCCCAGTGATCCTCCTTAGGTGACTTCATGAACTGAGCAAGGAAATGAACATTGTATGCTAAGTCAGGTCGTGTAGCAGACAAATAGATGAGACGACCAATGAGTCTCCGATATCGTTCCGGTTCGGTCAGAGGAGGAGATCGAGAGAGAGCCAGGTTATTATTCTGCTCTAAAGGAAATGTATCAGGCTTACAACCAAGTAAACCAGCATCAGAAATGAGATCAAGCGCATACTTACGTTGGCTGAGATAAAATCCCTGTGAGCTGCGCGAGACCTCTATACCTAAGAAGTATTTCAGATTGCCGAGGTCTTTCATTTTGAAGCAAGACGCCAAATACTGTTTGAAAGAGGAGAGTGCAGACTCCGAATTGCTTGTGAGAATCATGTCGTCAACGTAAATTAACAAGTTAATGTGAACCCCTCCTTTATCCAACACAAACAACGAGTAGTCCGAGAGTGATTGAGTGAAACCATATGCACGCAAAGCAGTATTCAGTTTTGCAAACCAACAACGAGGCGCTTGCTTGAGCCCATATATTGACTTGCGTAACCGACAGACCTTGTTCTCATCGGTCGTAAAGTATCCCGGTGGTGGCTTCATAAAAACTTCTTCATTGAGATCCCCGTGTAAAAACACATTTTGGACGTCCATCTGATGAACAGGCCAATTATTGCCAGCTGCAACCTCAAGAAACATTCGAACTGTTTGCATTCGAGCCACAGGAGCGAAGGTTTCACCGTAATCGACACCTTTGATCTGTTTGTTACCAAGAGCGACCAAACGAGCCTTGTAACGTTCAATAGTCCCATCTGAATTATGTTTGATCTTGTAAACCCACTTACATCCAATGGCTTTCTTTCCTGGAGGCAAATCTTCAATTGTCCAAGTTTGATTGCTCTCCAAAGCACTAATTTCAGAGTCCATCGCCGTTGTCCAGACTTTACTTTTAATAGCATGTTTATACGCCTTTGGTTCGACACAGTCAGTAATAGCAACAAGAAAGGCACGATGTGTAGAGGAAAATCGAGTTGAAGTGACATAGGAGCTAATCGGATACAAGGATTTGGATGTACCTAGCATTCGGGTCTGAGCAGTGTTGACCTTGTAATCCTGCAATTTCGCAGGTTGATGACGAGGACGATCACTACGACGAAGAGGAACCGCCGGAACCGTAGTATCAGGTTCAACGGAGGGAGACGGAGACGAGACGGAATCCGGAGATAATATCGGTGAAGATGAAGGAGAGAGGGTCGGTGAGGATGGAGAACCAGAGTCGTCGGAGAGAGGAGTAGACGATGATGTCGAAGACGGAGTTGAGATAAGAGGAGATGAACTTAAAGATGGTAATGGGCCATCCGCGATTATTGGGCCTGGGACAGAAGTAGTATTAAGAGGATCATCATCCATTAATGGACCGAACGAATTGGAAGCCCACAAAGCTTCATCTTCGTCTTCGTCGATAGACGAAACAGAGTGATCAAACGGGAACTCGGTTTCACAAAATCGAACATCTCTAGAAACAAAAAATTCATTTTTGTCAACATCGTATAAACGCCATGCCTTCTTGCCATAAGGATATCCCACGAAAACACATTTCCGACTGCGAGAAGCGAATTTATCGCCTTTGTGATTATGATTATGGGCATAGCAAAGACTCCCAAACACACGCAGGTGATCATACGCAGGAGGAGTACCATAAAGCTTTTCATAAGGCGTCAGACCATCTAAAACAGGACTTGGGGTGCGATTGATCAAATAACCGGCGGTCAATACACACTCCCCCCAAAACGAAATCGGTAAATGCGATTGGAACCGTAAAGCTCGAGCAACATTTAATATGTGACGGTGCTTGCGTTCAACTCTGGCATTCTGTTGAGGTGTGGCGACACAAGATGTTTCATGAATAATACCTTGTTCGCGAAAGAAAGAACCCATACTAAGGAATTCCGTGCCATTATCACTTCTAATACGCTTGACTTGTTTCTGAAATTGTCTCGCAGCCATAGCAATCAATGTTTTGATGTGAGTTGCAGTTTAGGTTTTATCTTTTTGTAGGTATATCCATACACTACGAGAAAAGTCATCGACTATGGTGAGAAAATAACGAGAACCAGAAGAAGATGGAGATCGATATGGACCCCAAAGATCACAATGTAGTAGTTCAAAAACAGATGTTGTTTTATTATTACTAATTGGAAAAGAAGACCGAGTTTGCTTAGCGCGGAGACAAACATCACACGCCTTATTGAAAATTTCAGTATCAACAGAAACATGAACTTGTGGAAGTGCACCAACGATTCGAGCAGATGGATGTCCCAACCTTGAATGCCATAACTTGTAATTCTTTGCTTCTTGTGGTGTGACAAAAGCCGCAGACTCCATTCTACAGAAACGAAAAGTGCCACAATCTCTCTTACCCGCACCAATCATCATCCTCGAAGCGCGGTCCTGGATAACAAGGAATTGATCAGCCAGTTGAACAATACAACGATTTTCATCCATCAACTGTCCGACTGAAATGAGATCAGATTGAAATTCCTCAACAAAGAAAACAGACTGCAGAACTAGATTCGAACCCAGCAAAACAGTACCCTCTTGACAAGAAACTCGTTCACGACCATCAGCAAGAATCACTAAAACTGGTTCCATATATCTCACATTTGTAAGCGACGCATAGGAGCTAGTTAAATGATGTGATGCACCAGTGTCTAGTATCCAAGAAGGAGATGAAAACTTACCAGAGAGCTTTTCAGTGCTTGTACTTGTATCACCATTGGGGCGACTGTTGAGAAGCTTCACAAGGGTCTGCCACTGAGTGTCACTGAGACCACTAACTCCATCACGATCCTTATCCGTTAAGACATAATTAGCAGTTTCTTGAGTAGGAAGTTTGGGGACATGAACAACATTTGCATAGCTCTTGTTGCGAGACTGAGCATTGGAAATAATACCACGACCCTTCCCGAGCATGGTTCTACTGCGTGGACGTTCTCCCCACCATTCGGGATAACCGACCACAGCAAAACAACTATCCAAACTATGGCCACCGCGGTTACAGTGTTTGCACACTAGTGAACCTCCATCAGGTCGAGAAGACGAGTGCATACGGGGACGTTGTTGAACAGCAAAGGCAGAGACTTCAGCAACATCATCACCTTTGACAACATGAGTCCGTAAATCTTCTTCCTGTCGAACAACATTGTAGACCTCTTCCATGGGTTGGATCGGGAGGCGAGAAACCAGGCTGGAATGAACCGTCGTGAAAGTATCATCAAGACCAGCCAAGAACTCGTGAACTTTGTCTTCCTCACGGTCCTGTTCTTGCAACGAGGTGAGATTGCACTCACATTTGCCACATTTACAGACCCGTAGAGGCCTGTGATTGGCCATACTATCCCAGATTCGATTTAACTTACCATAATAAGCTTCAATGGCAAGTCCTCTTTGCTTACAACAAGCAAGTTCGGCCTTCAGTTGCTGGATACGAGGTCCATTGGTGACGGAGAAGCGCTTCTTGAGATGGTCCCAGAGATCCTTGGCTACATCCCGATGAGAGATATTGGAGCGTAACGAAGGATCAATCGTCATGCGAATCCAAGACACGAGCAACGCCTGAATAGTCCACCAGTCGTCCAAGTCAGGAGATCCATCGGCAGGGCGAGCAATGGATCCATCAAGGAACCCAAATTTCTTCCTGGAACAGAGAGCGGTTTTGAAACCAACAGCCCATTCTTCGTAATTCATCCCCTTGAGTAGAGGATGCGAGATCACAGCACCAGGGTTGTCAGCGGCGGTCAAGTCATAAGGTGAGATGGTGCGTCTCACTTCGAGAGTCGGAGTCGGGGTCGGTGTTTCGGTCGGTACTCCGTTTTCATTGTTACCAGACATGATGAACAAGAAAAGGAAAGAAAAAATTGATCAGATTCTCAATTTTCAGGCTCTGATACCATAAAGAGATGAACGATGATTGAGAAAGATATTTCTATATGTTTACCGTGAGAGAGATTACAGAGATATATAGGAGACCATTGCTTAGCCAGCAAGCCTAATAATTACAGGACTAGTAGAGAATATACAGAAACTTGATAAGGAAATAGATAACATAACATATGGGATATGATTTGTAGAATAATATCCCAATAACTTTAGTTTCATTAATTAGTTTTTTTCCATCTATCTTTGTTCAAATTGTTTTTTTTTTCTTCTTATTATTAATGTTCGTTGGATTAACAACTCAATGTAAATCGTTGTAAAACAGAAAATGCAAGCATTTGTACAATGGAGACAAATAGAAGAAAAAAAATAGATTCACATGCACAATGGATTTAGTTACCACATAGGATTTCTTCTTCTTAAAAGATCCATTACAGATTATATTCGGCCAACGTCAAGCCCAACAATGCGATTGAACCAACAAACAAAAAGTGTAAAGCAATGCGGTTTAATTTGCATATAGTTATATCAAATCAGTATTTCAAAACGATAGTACCAATATTTACTTTTTTAACAATAATATGGACCGACAAATATAAATGCGAACGGTGGACCTGGAACACCGGACACTTGGTACAGTTTTGNGGGTTGGATCGGGAGGCGAGAAACCAGGCTGGAATGAACCGTCGTGAAAGTATCATCAAGACCAGCCAAGAACTCGTGAACTTTGTCTTCCTCACGGTCCTGTTCTTGCAACGAGGTGAGATTGCACTCACATTTGCCACATTTACAGACCCGTAGAGGCCTGTGATTGGCCATACTATCCCAGATTCGATTTAACTTACCATAATAAGCTTCAATGGCAAGTCCTCTTTGCTTACAACAAGCAAGTTCGGCCTTCAGTTGCTGGATACGAGGTCCATTGGTGACGGAGAAGCGCTTCTTGAGATGGTCCCAGAGATCCTTGGCTACATCCCGATGAGAGATATTGGAGCGTAACGAAGGATCAATCGTCATGCGAATCCAAGACACGAGCAACGCCTGAATAGTCCACCAGTCGTCCAAGTCAGGAGATCCATCGGCAGGGCGAGCAATGGATCCATCAAGGAACCCAAATTTCTTCCTGGAACAGAGAGCGGTTTTGAAACCAACAGCCCATTCTTCGTAATTCATCCCCTTGAGTAGAGGATGCGAGATCACAGCACCAGGGTTGTCAGCGGCGGTCAAGTCATAAGGTGAGATGGTGCGTCTCACTTCGAGAGTCGGAGTCGGGGTCGGTGTTTCGGTCGGTACTCCGTTTTCATTGTTACCAGACATGATGAACAAGAAAAGGAAAGAAAAAATTGATCAGATTCTCAATTTTCAGGCTCTGATACCATAAAGAGATGAACGATGATTGAGAAAGATATTTCTATATGTTTACCGTGAGAGAGATTACAGAGATATATAGGAGACCATTGCTTAGCCAGCAAGCCTAATAATTACAGGACTAGTAGAGAATATACAGAAACTTGATAAGGAAATAGATAACATAACATATGGGATATGATTTGTAGAATAATATCCCAATAACTTTAGTTTCATTAATTAGTTTTTTTCCATCTATCTTTGTTCAAATTGTTTTTTTTTTCTTCTTATTATTAATGTTCGTTGGATTAACAACTCAATGTAAATCGTTGTAAAACAGAAAATGCAAGCATTTGTACAATGGAGACAAATAGAAGAAAAAAAATAGATTCACATGCACAATGGATTTAGTTACCACATAGGATTTCTTCTTCTTAAAAGATCCATTACAGATTATATTCGGCCAACGTCAAGCCCAACAATGCGATTGAACCAACAAACAAAAAGTGTAAAGCAATGCGGTTTAATTTGCATATAGTTATATCAAATCAGTATTTCAAAACGATAGTACCAATATTTACTTTTTTAACAATAATATGGACCGACAAATATAAATGCGAACGGTGGACCTGGAACACCGGACACTTGGTACAGTTTTGTTTATGTCTTTTAATTTCCCAATGTTTCAGAAGGAATCTCTCTAACTTCAATACAAATATTACTCCCTCTGTATCACACAAAAATTAGAGTAGTATACAACCATTTCAATCGAAAGAAAACAGCTTAGAAAAATATAGTTTGACGAAGATAAATTCAGTAACACTTTGTACTGTTAACATTACATTTTGAGTCGTAGTCGATGATACAAATGCGATTATAAAAAAAAAAATGTTCAACACAATCATTCAATGTATAGTATGTTAGACATTTTTTGGCACAATAAATCAAAACAAAACAAAATAGTAGTCCATTATATTTTTCAATTGCAAAGTAATTTTTTGCAGTTTTTTCTTTCTACTAGTATTTTTTTTTTGTTTGAAGTATAAAAGAACACTCCGTAATAAAAAATACATTTAATTAAAATGGAAAGAGTGTACCATCGTCCATCGATACAGATTTCTGCTTTCAAAAAATTAAAAGATGTGTAAAGAAAATGAAACGAAAAAAAAAAAAAAAAAGAGTAAAATCTGTAATTATATAACCTAGTCTTGTTTCTTCACATTCATAACGATGATCTCATCAGGCATGTTTGTGCCAACAAACGAGCATTGAAACGCAGCGTTTCATGATGTAAAACCGAGACTTGTGCTCCTTAGCTATATTACGATACTTTCGGGTCACTGAAGCTCCTTTCTGAGACAAGCTCCGAGAGATGGAACACTTGGAAGCAGCAGAAGTCGTGGAAGATGTACCATCAGCTTGACATTTCGTTGAACCGCTTCTAGACAGAAACGGAGATTTCGAAGGAGTAGGTTTTGCAGAGAAACTACGTCTAAAGGTGGGCTCTAATGATGAAGAATACGAAGTGGGTTTAGTTGAGAAACTTCGTGTGAATACAACGGGGTTTGAAGAAGAAGACGAAGAAGAAGAAGAAGCTTTTGTTGAGAAGCTTCGTGTGAAAACATGATGTTTTGAAGAGAAATGAGTGGTTTCGGAGATGAAATCTTTCTTGGAAACTTTCCACAACGTCTCATCATCCATCAATCAAGAGTAGATTTTCTCAGTCGTTTCTTCTGATCAAACTACTCAGTATGTAAATGTACATCAATGTAGCATATGTGTATCTCTCTGTGTGTGAGTGTGTTTGATGTTTGAATTGAAGACGGAGCAAAGAGAATATTAGTGAGTTAGAATGAAGTATAGGTCAAACTTATAGTACTATACAATTTTGTTATATTTACATTTGTCTACTACTACACACACATGTACCTATAGAGATTGTCCAAGGAATTAATATTTTTCTTAAATCGAGAAAAATTGAACATTATATATTATAGTGCTCTTATTCAGTATTATTATTAAAAATATAGAAAACAGACAGTTGTAAATATTAATGTAGTACACAATACTGTATTTCTTTTCTCAGGGTACAACGCAAATTTGAATTATGTTTTTAAACGTAATACATTCAACAATTTACAATAAAATTATATTACTAGATTCAAATTTGAGTGGAGATACAATAACGTTAATATCCAAAACAATGATATTACATGTTCTGTTCCAAATTGCTGACAAATTATATATGCATGGGTACGTAACTAATATGATTATGTGGAAATCTAACACAATTCAAATACATAATTCGGATTTTTTAATTTCAAATGTAACATGGCATATCATCTTTGAGAGACTCTGGTTTTTTTTTTTGGTCAAACTTAGGAGAGATTCTGATTTATCGGGCTAGAACTTCACATAATAATATTAAGTACACAAGCTCATTAAACTATATGTTATCG
Organism: Camelina sativa; assembly: GCF_000633955.1. Classification (NCBI taxonomy): domain Eukaryota; kingdom Viridiplantae; phylum Streptophyta; class Magnoliopsida; order Brassicales; family Brassicaceae; genus Camelina; species Camelina sativa. The sequence goes on along the minus strand of NC_025686.1, from coordinate 24,641,550 downwards.
ACGTCATTACTTACAAGCTCTGTCATCTTCAATTACTTATTCAAAAAGCTTCCAAACGCGGGATTAAAAACATTATCACGAGTTGGGACCATTAGTGTACGATTAGCCAAAGAAAAAGTCGTAAAACAAATAGCAAGTGAAATCTGAATTTACTTTCACAAATAATATTCCATTGCACGATTGACCACCAATTTATGTATATTTTGAACATTCCCAATATAATTTTATTGAAAAAATAATCTTTGTAAAACTTTCTTATGTACAGTTTCTGTATGCACTAATATCTCCCTTAAGCCTTAACCAAGATATTTTTCAACAAGTAAAATGTGCCTCGAGATTCATATGATCCATGTGGAAACAATGTTTTATTTTTTTCTTGATCGGGTCAAGAAACTATATAAATACACAATAAAGCTTGGGACCAACGGCAAATAATTGACTAAAAAAACACACTTACGGACCATTTTCACATGTGACCATGTGAGTTCCCACAACCGTAACCACAAGAGACCTCTCACTTCTAAGTTCTCACTATCATTCACATTCAAGATTAGAACCATATGAGTGTTTTAAATACACAGTTGTTATAATCTTGTTTGGGTTTTTAAAGCATGGGTGGGGATCCTTTGAAAGGTCCACATGTGAATGGTTTTGCCAATAATATAAGCAAGATAGAAACACCATTTATTTAAAAAGATATTTCACAACATGTGCATGATCAAGAGTCAGAGAAGAGAAAATAGACTTTACCTTCTTGGATTTGTGTCCTTGTAAGATCGATCTCCAAGACTATCTTTACTAGAGAATGAACAAAGAAACTGACAATAGTAGCCATGTATTTGCTGATGCAGCATCATCAAGATTCCCACTCGAAAGGAACCCTTTTCTTCGGATCGAGGGGCGAAAACAAAGGGAACCACATCTCTTGTGAATCTTAATGGTGCTGCATCTGCGACTACTGGCTGATAACATCCACCAAAGGGCTACACCTTTTTCCCTAATCATCGAGAACCCAGCTATATCAACCGCAGAAAAGATCCTTATCGGTTTCGAGCTCTAAATTTGGGAACTTCTTTGGATTTTAACCCAACAAATGAAAAAAAAGCAAAGAGGAAAGCAAGAGGATTCAGAAAGCAAATGAATCAGCAAGATGATTTTGGTGATAAGGAATTGAGAGGGATAGGTACATGAATATATACACTCATGAAGAAAGCTAGTTGGTCGATGTAAAATCACTTGGAAAGGGACAGAAGTAGCATCAAGATCTCTAATTGACTTTTGAATAAAGAGAGAGAGAGATTGCATCAAATATAACACAAGCCCACTTCACTATACAAGTGTGTCAGGAACAGAAGCCAAACCTAAAGAGTTTTCAATATGACATATCTCAAGATCTCAAGTGTTTTATACACAAACCTCAAAACCTTTTTTTCTCCAAAGTACCATGAAGAAGCCAATTAAAGAAACATTTCCAGGTGGAGTTTGATAATGGGTTGCAAATGCAAAGGACGATAAAAAAAAATAAAGTTTGTATCAGGATAGAAGAATTTTATTAAACTAAACATGATTGATTAGTGTGGAACAAGTGGGATTAGGAAAATTATTAGATTAGAAATGTCACTTTATTTAGACTAATCATGATTAAGATTGTTCCCTGTGCGGTTTCTTACGTGTAAAGGCGAAAACACTCAGAAAGAAAGCAGGCAGCTTTAATTTTTAACTGGAGTTGTTCATAAACTTTAAGTCAGGGAATCAGTTTAGATCAGGAGATTTACAAAATTAGGGTCACATGTACCCAATTAAATGGATCAAGTCAAGAAAATGGATGCAGCAAATCACGGTTGATTATGCGACAGCGATAATTGGATCACCAAAACAAGGACAAAAGACAAGGCACTAATAATACTATACAAAGCGCTCAATCAAAATATTTGTTGGGAAAGTAACATAACACTCAATAAGCTACAGCTACAAGCAATCAAAGATGATGTGAAGTTTGGTTTTCCATAAGAGCCAATCACTTTTCAGATTCGTGCTAACCCATAGTTTTGAACTTTAAACTAATATTACTAGTTTAATTACTAATGACAAATATCTTGAAATAGAAAGTAAGAGAACCATGAATAGCATAAAAGCATATCCCTTTCACAAGCCTAACATTACCATTAAAAATAACAAAATCCAACTCAGCTTCATTCATACATCTCTGACTGATAGATACCAGATAACTAGACACACAATACATGTTCGGATGTTCCTCTAAAAAGCACTAGTAAACAAAAGGAATGAACTTGTGCCTAACCTTATCAGCATAATCCGAATAGCTTTGTCCGAAATTCTCCACCATCAATTCTTCCTCCAGCTTGGCCTTCTTGTTATAGTAAACCAAAGAAACCGCTAAAAGAAACAACAGACTCAAAGGCGCACGCAGAGCAGTGCAGTATGTAGCAAAGAGAAGCATCGTAGAAGCATATATCGGATGCCTGACCCATCTATAAGGACCAAACTGCACAACAGCCGTTGGAACAACAACCTTTTCAGAATATCTAGCGAGATACAGAGTTGAATCGTAATGCATAAGCATTGTAACCACAATCAAAATCCATATCCCTACATTGGTCCAACCACCTGGTAAACGATGCAGCTCAGGTCCTTCAAAAGCCGCAAGCCAATGTCCAACCATGACACCAACACCAAACAAAACCCGAGACCATAAAGGCGTGTTCACATCCCATTTAGGATCATGGGAGCGAGCATAGTAATCTCCATAGAGCCTTTTTCTCACAGTTACGTTGAAGAAGAAAAAGTAATGATAAGCCAAGAAGAACACATAAGGCCAGCCTTCAAGATAGCCATTGAAATAAGCAGGAGGCACAAGTGTAAGCCATGTGAAAACTGAACTTACAATACCAAGCTGCTCAAAGGCATTGGCTTCTCCAATCCAGTGCTTACGGAAACAGTAAATCCCGTAACCCGCAAGCCCAAAAGCGATAAACCAAGGCCAGAACAGCCATGTCCAGCTGAAATACATCCAGAAGAAAGGGTCCAGAGCTAAAGTCGCAATCTTTTTAGCAGCTAAAGTCAAAACCGATAGAAGAAGAGTTAACTTCGCAACATCTATGGGCTTCACTTTCTTCAAGTCCCGAACTTTCTCCACCAGTGAACCAAACGAGAAGGTTTTGAATTGGCTAAGGAAAGGGTTATCGGAATCGGAAACAGTCGAGCTAGAAATCGAGCATCTGGGCGAAACCCATGAACCTTTTCGAACTGGAAACGAAGCACCTCTCCAGATAGATTGACTCTTGACCGCTTCAAAACTTGGGAGTAACGGAGTGGTTCTGGAATCAGCACGAATCGAATTGCACTTAAGGTGTTTGTTTAAATGCCTGAACGAAAACTTTCGGGACTCTTCAAACGGCGTCGTAGCTCGAGGAACAACCTTCGAGCACAGAAGCACAGCTTCCATGGCGAATATAAATTTTACAAAATGAAAAATAAAAACAGATACAAAGACCAAAGATTCAGAAAAAATATTGTAGCTTCATATCTGCTTCGAACCCGAAACTAAACAAAAACAGATAACACAGAGAGAAAGTGAACTAATTTTTTACTTCAGTGTTCACTAATTATAATGGGCCTATGGGCTTATAGAAACTAGCCCAGTATGAAGAAAATAGGTTAAGGTCTAAATTAGCGTAATGGGCTTGGGGGCAAAACTGTAAAAAGTGAGGAAGGTTCTATCTATATAAATTGGCTCAGCTAACATGTGTTGACTATAACGCCGGCGGGGATCCTAACCGTTGAAAACCGACCGGTCGCTGCACATGGCGCCATTTATGAAGTGTGGGCTTAAGATGTTGAAACTCCAACTTTAACTTTAAGACTCTTATTAATTTTCATTTGTCATTTTCCAGCGTAATTAATTTAGTGCAAAGCTGCAAATCAATAAATAATGACAGATTTGTTGTCACGAACACTAATAGCATATATAGTGTACTTTTATAAAATTAGAGTTATACTGTATATTATTATGATTTATCCCTTTTGTGCTATATAAAGTCGTCTCGAATATATATTTACTTTTCCATTGTTTAAGACCAAAAATATTTTAACAAAAATAAGACCAATTCGGGTCATACATTAAATGTATTATGTATATATTGAGGAGTAATAGTAAGGAAAAAAAGAGATTAGGTATTTTTATCTATTAATGTCACACGGTCAAGAATATTTCAGTCACAGAAGTCTTTCTTTTTGTATTCTATAGTTCTAGATCAAATTGGGAAGGGTGACATGATCAAAGAGAACGATATGTTACTATTGACGCGTGGACTTTATTGTAATGCCTAATGAAAATATCTTATATGCTTTTGAATTGCACATCAATGGGAATCATGAGAACCATTTCTATAATCCATAAAATCTCTTTTTCTTGACAAGGAAAATTAAACATTATAAACTTGATGATTAAGCAAAGACTTACTCGTTGTCTAAATAATTAATTTAATACTCAATTATTTTAGTGACTTTATATATTCTCTCACACGTATTCAACTTTCTTATATAAAGACTCTGCGTTTCTCTTCTTTTCTTCATCAAATATTTTTTTCTCTTCTTCGTTTCTCTCACGTCTATTATTTTTCTTTCATCTTTTATTTTATAGGTAATTGCTTCTTCTAACCTTACCTAACCAGAGTACTGTTCTACATGTATTTCTTTTTCTAAGTTTTCAAATTTTAAATGCTCATTCTTTAGTTTTTTTTTTGTTTATGATGTTTTTAGAACCAATCAGATTTGCAGTTTCTGAAGAAATGGAATTTGTGAACACCTCTCCACCAATATATGAATGTCTCCTCTTTGGTAAGAAGTTTCGTTTTGATTCTTACATTCAATAAAATGGAAGCAATTTACCAAATTTTATTGATCTTTGTATATTTCTCTATGTTTTTGTTTCCAATAGATTTGGATGATACTCTTTACCCTTTCAGCTCTGGTTTATCAGACGCATGCACCAACAACATTATAGGTTTGCTAATTAACTCTTCATATTTTTGATTAATTCTTTATATGTTTACACATATCATATGGAGAAGAAAAAAGAAAAAAGTCCTTAAAATCACCAAATTACCCTTGTGCAGAATTTATGGTTGAAAAGCTTGGAATAGATGAAGAGGGAGTAGTTGAGCTAAATGATATTCTTTACAAGAAACATGGAACTACAATGGCTGGTCTTAAGGTAAAATTTACCTTGATCGTACATATATGTTGGTCAATGGATAGATCATAGATGTAGAGGCAGTAAATAATTAGTGTCTATATATATAGGTTAAATCATATTTAAAATACAGGATCATTTCTTCTGCAGGCTGTAGGTTATGAATTCGATAATGACGAGTACCACAGCTTTGTTCATGGGAGATTACCTTATGAAAACCTTAAACCGGACCCGGTTCTGAGAAATCTCCTCACTAGTCTACCTTTCCGAAAATTGGTATTGTTTTCTTTAATTATCTTTTCTTTTTCTAAGTTTCAAGTTTTAGATTTTTATGTTATATTTATAATATTCGGGTTTGATTCTTAAGGTTTTCTCGAATGGAGATGATGCTCATGTGATGAGGGCTCTAAAAAGACTCGGCATTGAAGATTGTTTTGAGAGAATCATAAGTTTCGAGACCTTAAACCCTGTGATCAACGAGGCTGATGAGGTTTCTTGCGAGACAGGTCATCTTCCCGAGAATCCGGTTATCTGTAAACCAACCGAGATTGCTTTCGAGAAAGCATTCGAAATCGCACAGATTGATCCTCACAAAACAGTAAGTAGTTTCATATATAAACGAATAACTAAACATTTAGACTTTTCTTTCGGGGTTGAGTTAGATTTTCCCTTACTCAATAGTTTTATATATCTCCTAATCAACATTATCATGTTTTTTTTGTGTGTGTGTAGTTGTTCTTCGACGACAGTGTCCGAAACATCCAAACCGGAAAAGCCGTTGGTCTCCATACAGTCTTGGTAAGAACCGGTTAACATGTTAACCAATACCTAACTAAATAAAAAATAAATTAAAAGTTACTAATTTAAATTTATTTCAGGTTGGGAAATCAGAAAAGGTGGATGGAAGTGATTACGCGTTAGAAAGCATTCACAACATGAAAGAAGCATTTCCAGAGTTATGGTTGGAATCCAACATCAACGACAAAGAATCTGAAAGAATTGTTTACGCTACACAGATCTCAATTGAAACTACTATTCAAGCTTAAACTTTACATGTGCTCATCACTGATATTTCCGTATTTAATTAATGTTTTCAATAAAAAAAATATATCCATTCGTATCTTGTATCTTGTATCGTGCGTTGATATATTGTTAACAGCCGTTACGGGCCTAAGTATTTTTTTTTTCCTCTTAGCTAAATGCATTAGGTTTAGATGGGTTAAAACAAAAAGATGGAAAATTCTGCTCAACTACAATAGCTATATTAGTACATTTTTTTTTGAAACAAATTAATTTATAGATAAATTAAACAAATAGGTTGTTCAAAACAAAGAAAAAAAGATAAATTAAACAAATAAAGGCACACGAAGCATTTTGAAAAAGTTTTGGTGTCGGCTCGTAAATTATGCGCATCATTTGATTAGCAAAAAGTGAAATTAATGTCACGTGAAAACAGTGGTCGACGTCGATGTCGATGTCGATGTCGTCGTGAGTAATTGCTTTCCCTCCCTGATTTGACGATAACATGTGCATATATGGATAACAATATTGTTGCATCGAGACTGACAGATCTTGATGATTGAGCGATGATATTTCCGAAAATGGTCGGTGAAATCAAATAGTTGAGGAATAACTATTATAGAATGTGGTTATGTGGGTTAATTATATACTTATATAAACCAACAATCGTGAGTGTACTTATTTTGACAAGAAAGATCGATCTCAAGATGTCCCACTCTATAAAATAATTTTCAGTAATATGGAAAACGTGACATATGGTCAAGCAAACGAATAATGTTAGTTTCCCATCAACGAATATATCATGAGAACTAGTATTTTTTTTTTCTTCTTTAAATTAAACTATGTACTATTAATAAGTACTATTGGATTGCAACAACTAAAAGTCGAACGCTATTATTGACTTTTGTTTTCACGTAGCCTATAACGCGCATTAGCTTGTTTCTTATATAAAACACATACATACCTGCGTTATCAATTCGCTTCATCAAATATTTTATCTTCATGATCAGTTCATCACCATTTCTCTAAAATCTTGTAATTTCTCTCTTTTAATACCCTCATCTAGCACTAAGGTAAATAATGTCTCCTCTATCTTTTCATTTTCTTTGGTTGCAAACAGAATTGCATTTTCAAATGATCTTTCTTTTGATTTTCATTACTTCTGTTTTTTTTTGAATCTGCTAGTTTGGAAGAGAAATATGGAATTCGTGACCAACTCCACACCAAGATATGAATGTCTTGTCTTTGGTAAGAAGAAGTGATGTCTAATTTGTTAGATCAAATTTAAGAATATGCAAGCAATTAATTTTTTTTTATTGATCTATCTCTATTGTTTTTTTTTATCCAATAGATTTGGATGATACTCTATATCCTCTAAGCTCCGGTTTATTAGAAGCATGCGCCAACAACATCATAGGTACTAGTCTTTTCCACTTTTTTTAATTTAACATGTTTATTAGGGAAAACACTTGGAAATTTACGAACAGTCCTTTGGCAGAATTCATGGTTCAAAAGCTTGGAATAGAAGAAGACAGAGTGTTGAACTAAACCAACTTCTCTATAGAACATATGGAACTTCAATGGCTGGCCTTACGGTATATTTTTGTTAATTAAAGCATAATCACATACGTACTAGTTGACGACTCCAAACTTCACCTGAATTGTTTCATTGTTACAAACTCGACGACATTGGCTTACTTACTGTAAAACCAAAACTTTAATTATTTGATTATTTATTTAGGCTATAGGTTATGAATTCGACGATGACGAGTACCACAGCTATGTTCATGGGAGATTACCCTATGAAAACCTTAAACCGGACCCGGTTCTGAGAAATCTACTTCTTAGCCTACCTTTTCGAAAATTGGTATTGTTTTATCTTTTCTCTATTGTTTTTTTTTTTCTTTTTCTTTTCTAATAGCTTAAATTTCAGTTTAATAAAATTTTGGTTTATTTATAAAAGGTGTTCTCAAATGGAGATGATGTTCATGTGATGAAGGCTCTAAAAAGACTCGGGCATTGAAGACTGTTTTGAGAGAATCATAAGTTTCGAGACCTTAAACCCTAAGACCAATGATGCTGAGAATTCTTGTGTCACAGGTCATCTTCCCGAGAATCCGGTTATCTGTAAACCAACCGAGATTGCTTTCGAGAAAGCCTTCGAGATGGCACAGCTCAATCCCCACAAGACCGTAAGATTTGATGACTTAAAACTAACATAACTAGACATTTTTTTTTCTTTTACTTTTTTCTTAATTAATCAGTAGTTTGATCTCATAATCAATATCAATCGGTGTTTCTTTCTTCTACAGTTGTTCTTCGACGACAGTATCCGGAACATCCAAACCGCAAAAGTCATGGGTCTTCGTACAGTCTTGGTAGTAAGATCCGGTTAACATGTTGAACTCTAAGAAGAAATTAGTGAAAAATCATCAAACATATATGTACATTTCCAAGACTTAATTATATACACTATTACACTGAATGAAAAATTATCATTTTAAAATTGATGACAGGTCGGTAAATCAGAAAAAGTAGATGGAAGTGATTACGCCTTAGAAAGCATTCACAACATGAAATCAGCATTACCAGAGTTATGGTCGGAATCCAACAGCAACAACAACTACAAGGATTCTGAAAGAATCAGTTACCTCGCACAGATCTCTATTGCAACTTCTGTTGAAGCTTGATCATGTGTCCATGTTTACATACATATAGTTACCACATATATACTAGCTAAGAGTAATATACATCGTTTATCGTTGCTGCAACGGTCGATGAAAAGAGTAATGATATATATACTATAATACATTATGTGGAACATATTGCACATCTTTCGTTTCGATTTTTATAGCACGATCGGGTGTGGTCCATAAAACTTGGTAATTGCTGTTACAAACGAGGAGGACAAAAAACAAAACTTTTGGTCTATACATACATATGTTCTTAAATAAGTTTATGAAACATTAGTACTATTTTTTCTGGTTTTAGAAGTTAATTAAACATATTGCACATCCTTCGTTTTCTTTTATGTTTCGAGATATTATAACACAAGTGTGGTCCATAAAACTTGGTAATTGCTATTGCAAATCATGAGGACAAAACAAAACTTATGATTAGACAATTCATAAATTTAATTAGAAACGTAAGAGTTATACTTATGTCACATAATATAGTCTCGTATTGGCTAATTTAAATTACTTCAGTCTTGGAGAGTTCGAGATGGTTAACATTAACCTTCTTAATACTACTGCTCAAGTTGTGTATCCGGTTCAAGTGGACCGGAGTGGTACATCAGCAATAAAACTAAACCGAACCGAATTTTAAGGTAGGTCAATAAATTAAAGCGCACGATACATTTTTTGAAAAAGATTAAAAAAGTGTGTTTGGTCGGTTCTCATACAATACACGTGTCATCGTATAATTCGTTTAGCTTTATGATGGAGAAAAGCTAAACAACCACGTGGAGAAATCGTAGATGACGACGCTTGAGTGAGTGAGAGAGAAAAAATGCGTTTGTCCCTAGATTTAATGAGAACCAATCGATGTGTCATTAGAGAGACTGTGTGAAAGAGAAGAGAAGCCATTGAAACGTTTTCGTTTATACCTTCTCATTTTCTTCTCTCTCTCTCATTGATCAGAAAAGGTTCCCACTTTCTTCATTTTTAACTTTATCTTTTGTTTATTTGTTTCAGATTCATTTTCTGCATGTTCGTGTATGATTCGATCTGTATCATTTCTTTAGTCACGGTTCCTACTAATTTGTTTATCTCGAGATATGGTTTCAGATTATATGTTTAGTAATGAGTTAAGATGTTAATTTAAGCATAACTATGAAATGTATAATCTTTTGGGATCTGTATGTCAAAGTTTTAACCTTTTATGTGAAACGTGTGTTGGAGACGTTTGGATTCAGTTTTGTTGTGGTTTTGTTTCAGGTGTGATTTGGAATTATCGTAATGGCGTACGAGGAAGACTTTAAGCAAACTTCTGAAGCCAAATATGATGGTCTTTTGTTTGGTAAGAAAAAAAAAGACGCTTTTTTTTTTTTTAGGATTTGGATTTGAATATTAGTTATTTAGTTTAGTTTGTTGCAATTTGGTGGTTGAGATTTGGGTTTAAAGTTTTAACCTTTTCTGATTAATTGTTTTGTGGTTTGACTATAATCAAAACAGATATAGATGATACTCTTTACCCTCTCAGTTCTGGTTTGGCTATGCAAGTGAAAACGAACATTCAAGGTAAGAGCCTGTTCGCTTTCTCTTGTTGTTCTTCAGCTTGCTCATGTTATAGCTTAACGTTTAATTGTTGTTGTTGTTTAGAGTATATGACTCAGAAACTTGGTATTGAAGAAGCTAAAGTCCAAGAACTGTGCCTTTCGCTTTATAAAATCTATGGAACTACTATGGCTGGTCTCAAGGTATCTTTATATATTCCTTCACTACACTGTTACATTCTTCCATATCATTCAATATTGTTAATACATATTCGTTTCTGATGTTGATTCTTTTAGGCCGTGGGTTATGACTTTGACTACGATGATTTTCACAGGTATTAAACTTAACCTGTCTTTCACTTTTTGCTTTACATGTCTTTTAAAGGTGTTTGGAACTTGAGCTTCTTACTTTGTTTTACAGTTTTGTTCATGGGAGATTGCCATACTCAACACTGAAGCCTGACCCAATTTTGAGGAATATTATTCTTAGCTTGCCTATTCGCAAAGTTGTATGTGTTTTGCTCCTTGATGCTAAGCTCTTAAATGTGGTTTCTGATTGGTTTGTTTATCTGATCTTCCATTGTTGTTATTCTTTTCATAGGTTTTCACGAATGCAGACAAGGCTCATGCAGCCAAGATCATTGCCAGGCTAGGCCTAGAAGGCTGCTTCGAAAAAGTCATATCTTTTGAGACTCTGAACCCCATCACCAAAACTGAAACTCCTCATGATACCAAAACTAGAGAAATCTTCGATATAATCAGTTACATGGCAAATCCTGACCCCAAAGTCGAACTCCCAAAGACACCAGTTGTATGCAAACCATCTGAAGGAGCATTCGAACAGGTTTTCAAGATGGCCAACATCAATCCTAAGAAGACAGTAAGAACTTTATCAAAATATTAACTGCTTTTGTTTTTCTACCTAAACCAATTCATCACTGAAGCTTAATAACTTGCAAATATCTTGTTTTTTTTCTTCAGTTGTTCTTTGATGACAGCATCCGCAACATACAAACCGGGAAACGCGTAGGTCTCCACACCGTATGGGTAAGTAAAATAAACAGATACAAACAAGTTTAAAACAAAACTTGTCAATCTCAAAACTCACTCACTTTTTTGTATTATTAGGTTGGGACCTCACACAGAGAGGAAGGAGTTGATATGGCATTGGAGCATATTCACAACATTCGTGAAGCTCTTCCTGAACTATGGGAAGCTGTTGAGGAAAAAAGCGAGGAGCTTAGATCCAGGCAAAAAGTCGCCATTGAAACCATTGCTTAAACAAGCATTCACTTGCACTTCACAGTTAATAGTAAAAACAAAAATAGCGTGAAAAACTACTGAACTATTCACTCCTTTAAAAGTAAAAATAAGTGTAGCTTTGATTGAGTCCACATATTGAAACTGGGGGGAATTGTGAGTAGTAATGAAAACAAGCTTACTTTATTGAACACTTGCAACATCTGGTTTAATCTCTATTACAAAGCCACATCATAAAATCTTTTTATCTTTCAGTTGCTTCTCTTCTTTCCCTTTGCTCCGATACAGTAGAATCTGACTCATAATAGTTCCATTAGTGATGATTGCGATAAAGAAACTTATAAACATGCTAAGTGGAGCTTTCGCCTGATAGCTGGTGAAAACTCTCGCCAAAGCACCACCGAAGTTCATGAAACAAGTCAAGAAACTAAGTTGTCCAGTGCTTTTGTTTCTAAAGTTCTTCCAAATCTGAGGGATTCTTGCAGAGAGAAAAATCAAATGCTTAGAAGCATAAAGAGCTTCGAATAGCAAAGGATCAATCTTACCAGCTAACACAGTTGGTGCTAAAGCAAAGTAAAGAAGCGCTCTGACCCAAGTAGCTACAGAGAGAGGTCTAGAGAAGTAATAGATACAGCCCACCAAGATCAAAGCTTGGATCAAAAGAAAAGCTAATTCACCAAAAGCTGAAAAGGGAAGCTCTTTGTAAAGACAATAAGCAAGTGAGATTGTGTAACCAACCACTTCGAGCTCAAATGCTACAACGCTTAACCCTTTTACACTCTTGTTGTCCACTATTTTCATTATCTACAAAATCACAAATTTGGGGAATTAGGCTTGAAAAAATCCAATCCTTGATTGATTTGAGTTGACTAACCAACCTGAGGAAGCTTGACGGTCATTGAACCAGCGACGACGAAGTAACCGAGCAGCTTAGAGATGAGAGGAAGAAGACAATCTTTCGCCGGAAACTCACCGCTCCGGAGAGAACCCATCGCGCAGCTCAGATCAATCCCAAGATAATCCATCGTTGGTTCTCTCCTGAAGAGTTTGGGCTTCGTTGACTTTGTTTGTTCAGCTGTCGACTGTTTGATTGGTCATTATCTCTCATATGCTTTCAGTTCAGACAAGATCGAATCAAATATATATTACCGAAAAAGACTAAACCAATGTAATCTTTGGTTTTGTAATTTAAATATTTTAATTTGGTACGGTTTAAATCGGTTAGGTTATTATCAGTTAAACCTAAAAATTTAGTAGTTTTTTTTTTTTTGTTTGGGGCGGAGGAGCTTCAAATCGGAATCTAAACCTAAAAAAACGAAAACACTCTAGCTATTTCCTCTTCTCCGGTACCGGGAATCTCGTGTTGGTGACTTTAAGAAAGCTACAATGGCGAAGAGAGAGATTAGTAGTACTCTGAAAAATCTAAAGGTACTATCTTTTTTTGTTTTTTGTGTCTTTCTGGTTAGTAATAGCTTTAGATATGTAACATGACTGCGCTTTATCTTCTATCTCATCGACCTTGAAATTGAAGGAAATTACTGGATGATTTAGACTGATTTTGGTGTTTATTTCGTATATTCGAGCTTAAAAATTTAAACTTTGTTGCTCTGTTTTGATGGGAGTTTTGATTCTTAGGGTCTGTGTTGGCTTGCATCTATAATTTGAATTAATAAATTTGTAGCACTAAGCTTAGCACTAGTTATAGCATTGGTTTGGGACTAAAGTTGCAATTTTTTTTTATATTGAAGAAACTGCATTAATTACGTAGCTCTTAGTTGATATTCGAGTTGAGTAATCTGGTTTGTTTGTTTGGTTGAGAGACAAGATACGTGTTGTTGTTTCTTCATATCCATATGAGAATTGTATTGGTTTATGAACAAAGAATGATTGATGCTCTTTGGTTATAGTTTATGCAAAGGTCTGCTTTGAAAGTAGAGAAGAAGAAGGTTGATGAAGAGCCTAATGGGGATTTTCCTTCCCTCGGCACTGTTGCAAAGAAGTGGTACAGTTTCTTTTTTTGTTGTCTTAGTTGATTTAAATGTTTTGTTTTCATCAGATTACTGGGAATGAGGACATTGTGTATGTGTTGTCTACCCTTTTTTCTTGCTTTTTTGGGTTCTTGATTGATTACATCAACCCTCTAGTCGATTTCAACTACTCTAAATTCCCTGTGTTCATGATACTTCAACAATATTTCAATAGTTTTGTTAGTTGTCAGTATCTGGTGTTATGTGTTTGGTAGTGTTCTCTAATGTGTGATTTGTTTTTCGATGCAGTGTGGTCATAACAGACTGGGATCCTCAGCCGGGTGCATTGTCAGGACGCATGTCATTTCAGTCTTTCAATCCCTCTATCGAGGTTAGTGCGTGTGTCTCGCTGTGGCCTAGCATAATTTGCGATGGATGTTCTTCCCTTTCAGCTTTCTGAAATAAAACTGTTCTCTCCTTAGAAACTGAATGAAGAGGCAGTAAACGGTCGAAAAACAGATGCGACTCCCGCAAGCTCTAGCAGTAATGGAGGAAAAATGTCTTTTAGGTTTGTACTCTTCAGTCTTCACTTCTATAATCCTTTTGGCTCTCAACAAAATTAGTTTATCGGATAGTATGTGTACAACAGAACAATGCTGGAGATCCGTTGTCTAACTGATCATCTAATTTTGAGACAAATGAAGTCGTTATTGATAGCAATTTAAAGTTTTAAATTGTAACCAGTCAAAATGTATCCTCTTTCAGTGAACCGGAGAGTTCGAAGGCTCAACCAAGTCGGGAAACAAACGGTGACTTGAAAAGAAAACAGTCTGAGGTAGTCTCTGAGGAACGAAACCGTCCAAACAAGTCCCCAAGAAGCAGTGACAACCCATCACCGAGCAATAAAAGAGGCAATGGTTTCAAGAAACCGAAGAGCAAGAAAGTGGACTGGAGCGTTTTGAAGCCACCAAAACCTCAATCCAAATAGGGGTTTAAATTAGCTAACTTAAGCAACCTATTTTCCATTAGTTATCAGTTCATATGTGCTAGTAGATCATATGTTGCGCTGTCTGTATCATCATTCACGTGGTGTTGCAACCCGTTTGATATAAATTATAGCCAAAAGTTTTGAATTTTCTTTTTGGGTGTTGTATGCTTGTGGTAGCTCCTTATCTATGATGAAGAACAGTTTTTATCTTTTCAAGAAGGTCTGAATCCAATGCAGGAAAAAAGAAATGCATTCCACTCATGGGATCAAACGTATTCCACAAAACTATTGGGAGACAAAAATGAAGCAATAGAGAAGTAACATTTCAGATGTTTACATGATTATATGTTAACTTCTCTGCAGGTTTCCAACAAGAAAAGGCATAAATGACTCTTCCCTTCCATCCCTGAAGCATCCAGTTATTATCACTATCGATCACAAAATCTCTATGGTAACGTTTTCTCACTATTTCCTTAGCCTCCTTCATGATCTGTTTGCTTATTGTTGCTGGCTTAAACCCTGCTCTCAAAATCCTAACTCTCCATTGCTTGTAGGTTTCAGGCCTCGCAAAACGCTCAGCGCCTTCGCAGGAAATCACACTCATCGCGTCTCTCACAAGTAACTCTTTCTCCAACAGTGCCCTGTTTTTGTATTCATCCTCAGCTTGTATTGTGGTGTCAAACATGTCAAAGAGTGAAGAGAAATGAAAAAGCGCTTCTCGGAACCTCGTCATGAAGAAGGGAGAGTTGTACATGCCATTAATCTCTGCAAACACAAACAGGTCAGGATTGATATCTCTGAATAGCTTCAGAACCGTGTCTCTTGGAGAGTCCAGTGACACAGTCTCATCCGGAGTGTACTGCAACCGATGAATGCAATTGACAACAGTTGTCTCTCCTGGATTAATCACAATTTCATCAAGACTGATGCTTTCCCATTTTTTGGCGATGAAGTTGAACTCAAACGGGACATTGAACTTATCACAGAACCTTTTCAATCTTCGACCAGTCTCTTCGACCCGGTCTGAAGGACGGAAACCTGATTGTGGCAGCTCTATTCCAGTCACGCGGAGCTTTGGTGGTCCTCCCGGTCTTTTAGACAGGGCTAGTAAAAGACAAGGCCATTGAAAGCCATAGAGAACACCAAAATCAACTATATGAAGCGTAGTTGCTTTCAAAGCAAGCTCATAGATTGACTTGTTTGCAGCAAAGTAATCCGTTACATAGATAGGACAAGTATGAACAAAGAGCTTGTACGCTTTCAAGATATCCACCATCGATGTTGTGCTAGAAGGAAACGGAGTAGAGACAGGTGGTGCAATGTTTCCAGTAATACGTGCCTCAAGCGCATCTGCAAAGTAAAAAGCAAGTCTTTGTGTACCATCTCCACTGCTAGAAGAGTGTGATCTTATCTCCTTGAGTTTCTCTGTAGCTCTTCTCTGGTCAAAGCTCGCTACAGCTTGTGCACATTGCGTCAAGAGACTCCGAAGATCAACTGAATTAGGTTTTTGCGTCTTGGATTTGTTTGATGAACCTTTAGCTCTCCCTGCTCTGTTTGGTTGTTGCTGTTGACTCTGTTGTTTCGTTATTGCTGATTCATCTTCTTCTTGGTTAGCTTTGCATACCAACAACACATGCTCGAACTTAACTGCTAACTCCTCCATCTCCGAGACAAAAATCGCAGGTTGTTTGTTTCTCCGGTAAGTCTCGAGATCATCTTCTTCATCATCCCGATGACGATACTTCCTCTGTGATTCTCCATTCGAAACCAACGCTGCTGAATCTGCCGAAGTCGTTGTTGTGCTGATAGAAGTGAAAAATGGGTCGTCACCGGAGGAGGAACTAGTGGTATGATCAGATTCTGGAGATTGTTGCTGAAGAATCTCGTAGAAGGATCTCTCAGCGGCTTGTAAAGCCAAATTGTCACGAGATTCACCGACGAAATCTTCTTCGTCCATCAACATGTCATTGATGTACTTAAGAACAGGGGAGTTATCCAAACACACAGAAGGAGGTGAATCGTTTGGTGAAGAAGACTGAGTCTGAGGCTCGTGGTAATCAGGGAAGAGATTGTTACCAGATTCGAGATTGTTTCTGGGTTTGCAACAAGACCCAGATCCGTTCTCAAATCTGAACCCATCAACTGTAACTTGAAGCAGAGCGTCCATGTTAACTAAACAACACTGATGATGATGAAGACAAAGAAACAGAGTTTGAAAGTTGAAAGCTTTTGTCAAAGTTTTAATTTTTTTTTTTTTTCTAAGGAAGAGAAGAAAGCGGTGCGAAGGTTTCATGTGAACACAGTTGAGACTCGAGAAAGAGAGCTTTAAATGGTTCTTTTTAGGGAAAGAACAATGGAACTTTCGAGGAAACTACTTAGCAGCCACAAATAGTGGATCAAGTTAATTAATACATTACATTTAAATAAAAGAGGTTATGTTAATGGATTAGTTAATTTAATGTCGGATCTATCTGCAACTACCCTCCTCTATAGGTTTTTTGGAGTTTAATTGTTATCTTTTATCTTCCCACTTGCATTTGCTTGGTCGTGACTAAAAGTCAGTAACCTTTTTACTCAGTTTTGGGATTTTTTGTTTTTTTTTTTATAATAAGAAAAGTCATCGAATGGTGTTAAAATTCTAACAACTAATGACCCCCTTATGGTGTTTTAGTGTTAAAATTATACTTTGTTTAGAATCGTCCATACGAATCTACGATCAGCTAAAAAGCAGATACTGCAATTTTTAACCAAATATGATAAAGAAATATTATTCTTGTATTCTTTTTCCTAGCAACAGTGCTTAAATCCGATTGTTTTTTTATCTGATTGGTGTACAATGAATATGGAATAATAAGCTAAAATAGTATATAACACGTAATTAAAGGATAAAAATCTTGATGTACAAGGAATTGGACAAATATTTTGGGTGAAGGGACCGTGGATACCAAGCCTAAACATTGTTTCTTATTACTATTAATCTATTATTTGTCGGCAGTAACAAAATCATTTCATATCTTTGACTCTGTCTACATATTTTCTTGACCAGTCAGAGTTCAAAAGACGACGCAATTAGATTCCTTAATACAGTCATGACATATATAAATAACAATTAGTATTTCTTAATAATATGATAATAAGTGAATCAATCACTCAATTGGTGGTATAGAGTTTTGTGGATACTATTATTAGTCAATGCCTAGCAATGTTCAAGAAAGCGGTCTAGGTGGCCGTCTAGGCGCTAGACGCTCAGCATACAACTAGACAATCGTCTAGATCGTTGTAAAATCGCATAATATTATTTTAATACATATTTTTAATTTTTAATTACATATAATTAAATTTTTAAGTTTGATATTCATATACATAATTATAAACGTTTATATGTTATTAATCTAAATTAAATTAATACATTTTTCTAGTTTTTGTTTATGTTTTATGATTTTTATATGTTTTATAATTTTTATTTGTTTTATGCTATAAATGCCTAAATCGTAAAAAAAATGCTTAAACCTCGATTAGACGTTCTATGCGCTAGGCACTAGATCACCGCCCATATATCATGTAGCACTTTGTTGAACACTACTCAATAGAAAGGTGAAAGGAGGTAGATAGAGATGAATTGAATATTCATGGTGAATGCGACTTTGTTAGTCTAAATTCATCTTATCTCAGCTTCTACCTTAATTAAAGTGTATGTTTATTTTTAATTACACTATAATTTCGTTGTCCCACAATAAATTAAAATCCTTGAATAACCTATCTCTCCAATATCTCTGAAACAATCTTAGACTAATTTAACCTTATTAAGAAGCAACACTAAATACTGTTTGGGACCATTTCCTTAACTTCCAAATGCCTTATTTGTCTAATTAACAATTTGGATAATGTCTTATGCACGTATATCAGATAACTCTTTTCCTTAATCTGCGACCGAAGTGTGAACACATCTTTGCTTAATGGTTGTTATGTTACTATTATAATCATTCGCCTGAGTTTTTTGTTCTATTGGTTTTGTAATGATAATGTTGTGTTGACCCTAAAAAACAAAATCTCCTACGAGCGTGATATACACCGTCCAATCATTAAACTTCAATCTGATGGAGTTGAGGTATCTCACGGTCGAGAGCGCGTGGGCTATGTCCTTATTATCATGATTTTATCTACTGATACTATTGTTAATTACTTTTGATTATTCAACATGATTTTAGTTTAAGTTGTTAACCTGATGCAGTATCTTTCAATGATTTGTTCTTTACTTAATGGCGTCTCAATTAGTTTACACGAAAATAATTGATTAAAAGACGTCATTACTGACGACGATAGCAAATTAAAATTGGGTCTATCAATGGGCCTTATACAGCCCAAAACATTCCAAAATCACACAAACTTGTCACTGATTTAGAGTCATTAAGATGACCAAAGGAGATTAAGAGGCTTTCCTTTAGTACTACACTCTTTGACTTGATCTAATACCACTTCTTGAATCTTCTTCTCTACTTCCTCCATGGCTTCACCTGCATCGATTACCTATATATACATCACCACAAAACATATTCACTGTTTAGTTTTTTCCTTCTTATCATGTGTTAAAAATCTGCAGAGTACCAAAACAAAGAGTCTTCTTAATGCATTCATGCATTCATTCACCTTCCATGAAGAATCTCGTAGAGTTTGATAAAAGTCTGCAACCTTTTTCTGAAACTCAACTCGCTCATACCTCTCGTCTCCATATCCACCTCTCTCAGCAGCTCTTTCAGGTGAAATGTCAAGGTAAAGTACAGAATCTGGAGCCAGCAATCCTATTTCGGGAGCTTTACACCAATCAATACTAAGACCTTTAGCTGATGAGAATGCTACACCAGAATATGAGTAACGATCAACGATTAGCGTTGTTCCTGTTTTAAGCTTTTCCTCCATCAATGATCTGCAAAATTTCACACAGACTTCTCACTAAAGAAGCAGAACATAAAGAAAAGGAACCTAATAAGATAGCTAAAAAGATAAGAAGAACCTTTTCTCCCATCGATTGGCGCTGAAGAGAAGATGAATTGTGTGATCATCTAACTGAGACTTATTAGAGAGATATGCAGATATCATCTGACCAACACTGGTCTCTCTATCCGGAAATCTCCAGAGCTCTGTCGGATGTCCTAAACCTTTCAAGAAAGAGAGAAGCTTAGCGCATTGTGTTGATTTCCCGCTGCGGTCAAGACCTTCAAGAACTATCAATGCTCCTCTTGGCTTTACGCTACTCTCGGTTGTGAGACCAGAGGATAAGTTACGACCAATCTCCATCCGAACTGATGAACGCTTGAGTGACTGCACAGGATAGTTCAAGGAACGTGGTACTGCTAAAGCTCTGAAACTTCTAGAAACTAACACATAGAAGGTATTAGATGAATGGATTGCAAACAGTAAACGATCTCAATATACAAATGAGAGCAAAACTATGTTCAAATTCACAAAATCCATAAAGTTAATGATCAAAAGTTCATTTCTTTGTTCAGCATAATTGACTTTGTACCCTTTTCTCAAGTTCAGTGAGCTAACACAAATCAAAAATACTCCAAGAGGCAAAAACATTACAAAGGTAAAGTTTTTTTTAAGTTTAGTTAACTTACAAAGTTGAACACTTGAAAACAAGCAGATCCGTTTCATGCCCTTATCAGCTACAAACCTACGAGTGAGATTAAAAAAAATAGGTATTGAAACCACTTCGTGAACTCCAAATTCAGTGAAAAATCGTAGGAGATGTATAACCAGAGAACATCAGAATATGTTTGTGAGGACATGTATCAAAAAACACACACATTCGTAAAGTAAAGGCGGTGCGTAGAACTGGGACTCACCTAGAACCAACATCAACAAGGTCGGTCGCCGGATTCGCTTGGTGGAGAAGAAGAACTCGACGGCGTGAAGGAAGAAGAAATCGACAAAAGGAGGGTTTAGAGAGAATCTACAAACAAACACAGTTCAAACCCTTCAAGTGAGTCGGAGGGTCTTCTCTAAATCAAGTACTGACCGGTTTGCTGTGTACCCGGTTCAGAAAAGAGATTGGTTTTGGTTAAAATCTGAACTTGGGAATCAGACTAGTGTAGCTACTCTTGATTACTCCAGTATTTAAATCCATCATCCACTAACTCACTATTTTATGTATTACATTTTGGCCAATTTACAAACCTATACGTTGAAGAAGAGCGAGAATAATAAAAAAGTCTAGCTGAAATATATTAAGCGAATGAGAATGTGACAAAGGATGTACAAACTGATCCCTCTAAAAGCCCTAAACTGGTCAGATAAACCTTATTCCAGTTAAATACTTTACATTGAGAAAGTTTACAAGAAATAGAATTTAAAAAAAAAAAAAAGCAAAGTTAAAAGAAACAAGTAAAAAGACCAAATCTTTGCATCTATGTCAGAATCTTACATATCATCAATACTAGTAATACACAAAGGAGAGACGACCTCTCCAGGCTGCACCAAATTTCAATTCAGAAGCAGCATACCCTCTGTCTGAGATGGTGACTCCTGCAGCTGTTTGTTCACATTCTCCTGCAGCTGCATTTGTTGCTGTGTCCAGTAGCCATGGGCGTTCAAGACTCGGTCTAGAAGTTCCTGCGGCACTGGCTCTCCTCTTCTCTGTTGTGGAGATATCTTAGCTGTGTGGACCAGCGTTTTCCATTTATCCTGCACAAAACCAAACTCTTATTTCGTGGACCTAATCATGTGATTTTGATTCAGCAATTGCAAAATTACATATTTCAAACCTTGAGATCAACGTAGGTGCGGTGGTCTGCATCCTCGAACGCACGAACCTTAACATCTCGCCACCTGCAGATTTTCACCCAACTTAAATTGTCATCTTCTACAAATAACAATCACAAAAAAAATGCCAACACTATGATCTGTATTAGTGCTTTTTACCTTCCAGTGCCGAGTTTCTCAACTGCTTGAACAAGTGCTTCTACCTCAGTAACTGAGAAAGGTCGACGGATTCTGCGCTGTGCAGCCGCCTGCTGCTGCTGCTGCTTCTGCTGTTCACTTTTTTTAGATTTACGAGGAGAAAATTCAGTGAGCGCCACAGGAATCGTAGCTTTCGAATCTTCTGCCATGTCATTATTGCCCAATGGGCCAGATGGGAATAGTGCTGCGTCATTATGGTCAGATCCCAACACACTGTCCAAGTTAGCAGTTTGGTACACAGGTAGCACCTCCTCATAAGCATGTCCCGATGGGTGACTGGAAAACAAAATAAGAAATTAAGCCACAAAAGATTTGAGTTATTAAACACAGTGGTAGCTTTGAGCGGTGAATAGAAGTCTGAACCTAGTCAACAGTTGAGGCATTTCTGAGCTGGGTTCAAGGCTGAAATCAAGCGAGTCCAACTGAGTGTTATCCTGAGAGATACCAGTCTGATGAAGGGTTTTGTTATCATCTCGGACTTTTTTCCCTTGAACCATCAGACCAACTCGGTGTCCATCGCTAAGTAAAGTGCTCACTGCTTCCATCACCATTCTCTGCAGAAAGCCAAAGGACCATAAAATGTTAGTTTCTCAATAAGAGACAAAAGGACAAGAAAATGAAGAGCTGGGTAATGTTGTTACCTTCAAGGAGCCAACGGTAGCATCTTCTGGAATCTCTATGAATAGCTCAGGCACCCTGAACGACTTGATCCGTAGTTTCACTGAAATATCCATTCTCAAGTTAGCTTTTCTGCTCTCATAAAGAAATAAAGTCTTGACAAAGAATACAAATGAGACTCTATAGTTACCATGGGAGTCGCTTGACACAAAGGATGTACCATGACCTTTCATCGAAGAGACTTTTCTGCTGCCTAAAAAAATTAAATTTACAGAATCTCATTACAACAACAACAACAAAAGGAAGCTACAAGAACTAGACACAGGATTACAAGAGAAAAGTCTCTTTACCTCTATGCATCTTAGTGCGCAAACGGTAATCATCAGTCATTGAATCAGAT
The DNA here is from genome assembly GCF_000633955.1 of Camelina sativa. Taxonomy (NCBI): domain Eukaryota; kingdom Viridiplantae; phylum Streptophyta; class Magnoliopsida; order Brassicales; family Brassicaceae; genus Camelina; species Camelina sativa. The sequence goes on along the minus strand of NC_025686.1, from coordinate 24,618,903 downwards.
ATGTGGTCAAAGTATTTCCTCTTCTTGATAGGATAGCTCTTCTGATGTTGCGAGTAATAATTTCTCCACGGTTTCGTATCTGCAACACCAAATGCATGTCATCAAAACAAAACAAAACCCATCATCACTGTTATTAAAGAAGAGAGACAGAAGGGCAACAACTACCTGCATGTCTTGAACTTCCTTTCCAATGTCTAGAAGCCAATATCTTCCTGATTCGTCTGTCCCCTATACGAGGCACAGTCCTAGGTGAATTTTTAGTAACACGAGGGCGAATGTACCCAGAAAAGTTTTCATCATCATCTCTACTAAACAAATTTACATCATCCCGAACGCCATGAGAAACACAGTTCCCAATAGATGGCACTTCGGTTCTACTACTACTACCTAAACTAACTACAACATTAGGTCTCGCATCCAGAACTACAGCATCGCCATCTATACCAGGTTTTACATCTTCACTGAAGTTGCCGACTTGAAAAGCATCACTACCACCACCACCAGAGTAACTAAAATCCTCAGCCTCATCCTCTACTTTGCCATTAATCACAGAACTGAATCCACAGGGGCTTAAAGATCCCTGATAAGAATTCTCCTGGGATAATAAAGCTACTGGTGGTATTAGAGGTGTGTCTTCCTCAGGGAACTCCAACTTCACGCTGTTCTGTGTAACTACACGATGGTCTTCAATCAGTTTGTCGAGAGAACACCCGCTCTCAAATGACAAGTGTCCAGCTACGGTAGCCAATAAATCAATTGCACACATGTTGTCATCTTCACTTATAGACTTCTCGATACTGCGCCTCTTCTGTCCACAAAGAAATGAAAAAGTAAGTAAACTGATAATAAGGTAAGAGCGATAAGGTAAAGAGGCAAAAAAAAAATTACACGGGCGGATCTAGGTGCTCTTGCATTGGGAGGTAAGAGGGAGTCTTTGTATCCAAACTGTTCTACACACTTATGCGACACCATTTCTCAGAATGCATAACACGACGATGTGATTTGGCACACAGAAAGATGTTTTGTTGATCAATGGGCTTATTAATCAACAAAACCAATCAACTAAATCCTTTCAAAGTGTAATTCGCAACCTGTAGAAAATTTGGGAAAACAAATTAGAAATCAACAAAAATGAGATAAAATTAGCATATGAAAATACAGAACAAATAGGGTTTTGTCTCTGAAACCATCAAAAAAGGAAGGATTTTGAAGGGTTTTGGGTCAAGCCCATTAGAAAGAAAAAAAAAAGCTTAAACCACACTAAAACCCTAATCGAGATAAGATCTAGAAATCGAGAGTCAAAACCCCACCTTCATTTCCAAATATTTCTACAGATTTAAAAAACCCTAAACCCTAAAAACTTTTGTAGAACAAAAAAAAAAAAAAAGTTGAAATGATGGTACAAAAAAACTTGGATCTCAAAAATCAAAAGGACCACCAGATCACGGGTTTGCAAAAGGGTTTTGAATCTCAGATCGGGATTTCACAGATCGTCATGTAACAACAAAGCAAATAAAAAAAAAAACGAATTGTTCCCTAAATTCATACGACGAAGAAACCAAGATTTAGGAAATTTTCAGACCAAAATTCTCATAAACAAAAAAACGAAAATTCTCAGAATCAGAAAAAACCCAAAAGAAAAAGAATGACTCAAAATGTTCTCACCTTTGAAAATCTCAAACCTTCAAGATTCCGGCGAACAACACGGCAATTGCGAGATCGGGAAAGTTAAAAAAGAAAGGGACAAAAACGCAAAGGAAGGGACTCACACCAAACAAACAACACCCTCTTTTTCTTCTTCTTCCCTTGTGTTATTCCCAAGAAAGTGACGTTTTTTTTTTTTTTTTTTTAATTAACTTGTTTGAAACGCTACCCACACGATGCGATCTTCTCTCTCACCACCCACAACCCAAAAAAACTAATCTCTCTCTCTCTCTCTCTCTTTCTCTCTATCAGAAACGCTTCAAAAACCCTTAACAAAGACGACCACGTTTTTTTTTTTTTTGTTTGTTGTTGTGCCTTAAACCCTTTTTAGCCCTCCCTGTATTGACCTTTTTTCTACCCACCGGATCTACCGGTTACACTCTTTCTTTTAACCGGCTATTATCGGTCTACACAAACACATATACAGAGAGACCAGGTTCTTCGCCACGCTTGTACTCCCTCAGATCTCACCACGTGGCGTAGATGTGTTTCATCACATGATTCTCGAATCTACCCAATCACAATTTTACATGTCAAATATTATCATTAAAAAATTAACCATTAATGCAAATTACTATTTTACTTGCACATTCTGTTTTGGGCAAAAAGATTTAATCAAAATTATATATCTTTGAAGAAATCTAAGGGTTTTTTATATGGAATAAAAATATAAGATAGTTTATACATTCATTTTGTTTTACCAAGAATATACTGTAGTATATCTTTACTCATTAAAGTTTATATTGTATTAATTTTGGTCTAAAAGTATAATTAATGGATTCTACATACTATAATAAAGTTTAATAGTGTAGTACAATTAAGGTTAGTGTAACTATACGACATTCTGTCACGTGGCAGGTAGATCTACCTTTTTAGACTATTGCTTATATCTTTTTTATGGTTTGTGATAAGAATTAAACTATATTAGCTTATCTTAATATTTATATCATTATTACCCCAAAATTAGTATTCATCATTTCTTATCTACAAATACAATCGACCCAAAAAAAAAGTTAATTAATTTAATCCTGCGTGAATAATGTAATAAACCTGTCAAAAATATTAAACGTCGAAGAATTAACGGCTTCGAGTTCGGTGTGTGTACTGCTGTATTATACTATTTGGAAGGAAGTGTGTAAACGGCGTTAAGTTCAGAGATAAGAAAGTTTTTTTTGGTGGGTTGCTAGTGGGCCCCTGAACCTAACTTGTGGGCTCATTCCTATGACAGTGATTAATCAGAGAGAGAGAGTGGCTAAACTCAAAATAATATTTTGTTTAATGTTGAATTGTTTAACTATAAACATTAAACACAGATAGCATCAACCAGTTTTTTAATGTTCATTGGTCCTTTTGTTCTCTTTTGTAAAAAAAAAAAAAAAATCCAAACAATTGCTTAAATTTGATTTACACATTCATTATTTTAGGAATAATAGTACATGTTTTTATGTGGATACTGACCGGAATTTCAGAAACTATACATTATGATAATTGATAAGATATTATTGGTTTGTTACAATTTATTTTTTTAAATGTATATTCCTTTAGCTGAATAGTGATGTCTCTATGATAAAATTTTAAAACCACCAACCCTTTATCCTTTGAAAGGATAAAATGATATATAAGATATTTTAATTTACTTTTTATTTTTTTGGGAAATAAAAGTTGGAAATAATTAAACGCTTTATCATGATCGATGGAAATCTATTGGTCAGTCTATTTAGAATAATGATTTTCTTCACAATTTTTAAAAAGGATAAATACAACAAATTTGATATTACTTCTTATTGGTAATTCTGATATCCAATACTAGGAATATTATTTAACTTTGGAGTTTTGTAGTTATAAGAATCTTCTTTGATATTTTTAGTATTGAATTGGTGGATTCAACATTTTGATCTAGCCAAAGGCTTATGTTATATGACTATGTATTGTCAAGTACAGAAACCAAACTCGTGTGGGTTACAATACAACGTATCATCATATAGTTATCCATGACGTCTTGGAACTTAGAGACTTTATTGAAAATACATATGTAACTATTATTGAACCTAACAAGAATATCGTCATTACGTACATTAAATCTGATTTGTTATTTATTATTTTCAGAAAGAAAAAAAATTTGTATTTTGTGTATATACTATAAGTTAAAGATAAACACATCTGACGTATGAAGCAAAAATAGAAAAAGGTTAGAGAAAACTTTAGGAGACATGGTTGACGTGTAAGAGATGATTCATAACTCTTCAGATATGGTATGCCTTCACAAGGCGGCTCACACTTTCTTGTCCAAATTTAATAGGCCACTGAATTAAATGAAGAAGACACGGAACAAATTTTTTATTTATTGTAATCAGTTACTACTACTCATTAATTCACTTTTATTGCAGTATTTATGTATATTGGAGAAAAATAACGATTCACATTTATCAAAATTATTTTTCGTTCCCATGCTTCATAGTTGTTCGTCTATAGTAGTATCAATTACATCATCATATTAACTAAAATACTATCTTCACAATTAAAGATCGCATCTAAAATCTTTATGACGAAGTTGACACTACATATGTGTATGTGGTTGTATAATTTATAAAAAACACTGTTTCGACGTAACCACTAGTGATTGTTTAATTAAATAAAGAGAAGCAAATATACTCCTTTCATCATCAATATATTCCAAAATTAGCATCTTTCAAAATTGCATTTGGTTATTAAAACTAAAAACAGTAAAAAGGAAGAGATAAGTAAAGGTGGACAAAAGAAATGGTGTATGTAAAATAAAGATCACATATCTGATATCTCTATTATTAACATAACAAACATAAATTACTTCTGATCGAAGTAGAAAACAAAGATACAATTGAGTCAGAAACACAAATCTTATGTTTTATCACTCAAAACACAATCTAATCAGATCTTTCACCCAGAAACAAAGTTAAAAACGACATATTGCCAAGGATTAAACTCGATCCTATAGAGATAACATATTAACCTTATAAGAGTTACCTCATTCGGTTGATATATTACCATATTGCCAAGGATTAAACTCGATCGATTTGAGGTCCGTTTCATTGGAGGCACTGGTAGAGCTCCCTGCTGTGTCTCGGTGTTCCGTGTACTTCCCGTTGTATTGGTATACTTCAATATCTCCCCACGGAGTAGATGTGATCTCATCCGTTAGATCGAACCATCTTGGAGTGAATTTCTGTCCCTTTGCCTCTCGGGTCCTCTTTTCAGCCCTTTGTCTCTCCTCAAGGCTGAGATAAAAAGACAGCACGTAGAACCTCATGAGCATAACATTGATGTTTTCTATAATCTAACACGCAATCATTCTCAAGGTATCTTTCCTAGTTTGAAAAATATTATCAGTTTTGGCCAATGCAGGTGTAGAATATCGTGGATCATGTACTTGTTCCATGCTGGAGAGAAATGCTACGGGAATAAGGGGAAGTACAAGACTTAAAAATTGTGACAAAGAAGGAAGAAAAGATGAAGAACCTGTGCTTCTCTGCACCAGCTTTAGAAAGGTCGCCCTGCTCAAGAGCATATCTATCAGGACGGAGACGTGAGTCTGAAGCCAAGAGCTTAGCAGGCGCAGTGTCGAAGCTGTTTATCTTGTGAGCAAAGTGAGTGTATTGAAATTTGTCGTTTTTGGGGACATCAGCCAAATGCCACACCTGAAGTAAGCAAGAAAAAACAAAAAAAAGCATTACCATACACTAAAGACCCAAACAGTGTTGCTTAATATCCCAAGATTGCAAAGTATTATCACACAGAACCTAGCAAAGTCCAGTAAAAATGTAAAAACAGAAAAGAAACAACGTACCTCTTTCAGCTCTGTGCCTGGAAGGGGTTCCCCTTCAGCATCACAAGGTTGGTAGCTCATTTTCTCATTCCATTTTCCTGTCATCATGATCTTCGGTTCTTCAGCTGCGCTGTAAACGTAGCCATCAACTTCATAGCGGCCAGAGCTGAAATCAAGGTAGCATATTCCAGTCAATAAACATATGGGACAAGACAGAATGAACAGAGAGTATCACGAAATAATAAGATGAAGCAATGTCTTGTCAATTACCCAAACCATCCACATGGCTGAAAATAAAGTACAACTTTGTCTCCAGTGGTTAAATTTGTCATGATCATTTCCCCAGGTGAGTCAACCCAGGTTCGTCCAAATATTAAATTGTGAATCTTAGTGGGAGGCGGCACCAAATCCAGAACCACACCAGCTTTTTTGAGGGTTACACGTGTTCTGCAAGCCAATAGACCGACTGCATGAGCTTAGATGAAAGTATAAGACATAATATATACTAGCACAGTGGTTACACAACAATCTCTTGTATCTCTTTCGTTAAAACATTATGGTCAGATTCCTCCGTTTCATCGCAGACAGAAGTTAACGCACTATGGGAAGGAAAGAGTACACATGCAGCAAACAGTTTCTTCCTTAATGAAGAGGGCCTTAACCAAAGTGAGAGAGAGAAGTGGATCATAGATAAGAACAAACTTACCTTCCAACAGGGTAAACATCAACAGAGTTACCCAAAAGTTTAGTTTTCAACTTTGATACGATGTCGTAAGTGAAGTGCTCGTTCTCTGCGTGACCAGCACTCATTGGAGGATGATGGCTAACCTGAAATAACAAAGTAACTTATTATAATGAATCAAACTAGACAACTTCTTGTGAGTTAGTCATTATCAACTATGCGAATAACGATGACAGTACCTGCTCAGAAAGAAAAGAAATTCCACCATAGTTGGCCATCTCATATGTCTCCCCAAGAATAGGATTGAAAGGCTTCCAAGTTCGTTGGAAGGCAAAGTAAACAGATATAGCCCATGATGCTGGGTAAAAAATTCACATACAACCACAAGAAAAAGCAAAACTCTTAATACATTTTATAAAGTAGGAAATCAATACGAGTTTTGAATGTAAATACTTACAGGCATATACTAAACGCACGTATGGATCCTCGCATTCATCTGCTTGATCCAACAAGTGGGAATACTCCAGTATCTGTAAGAAATTTGCAAAATGTTATACAGTACACAGAACAAAACTTACAAACACGCGAGAATTAGACATAAGACTAACCTCAGCCATCTTCTGGAGCATAGTCATTGGCTCAAATATAACAACAGGAAGAGTCACCATTGACGTAATATCCGAACCTATATACTTCTGCATCATCTTCCAGTAACTATCTCGTTCCTATTAAGCACAAAAGATAAGTTTCTCTCCGAGTAAGTAAAGTAAACATGATGAACTTAAAAGAGCAGTATCAAGACACCATCAGCGATCACTTTACCTCGTCCTTCCACCTTCCTTTCTGAGCTTCCTCTTCTGCATCTTCCTTGCCACCTTCTGGATTTATGACCTCAACTCCTTCATTACTTGGTGGTAACCTGAAAAGAAATTACATCGAACAACCATTAGCAAAACCCAATCAAGAAGATCTTCAGAGTACCCTATAAAAAACTTTGAATCTGTTCTGTGTATTGACTAGTGAAGAATTAATAATAGAAATATTCATGTTTGTAATATAAAATTCAACAAAAAATGAAAGACCTGAAGAATCATCTTATAGGCATCAGCATCACACCAAGATTCGATAGCACAACATATCATGAAACTAAAGAAGTAAATACAGAGTACTACACAATCACAGATACAGAGTATAACACAAATCACAACGCAAAGCTTTCATCTTTAGTGTTTATGTTATACACATAAAAACAAGAACTTTCATGTGAGATTCAGATTAGATAAGAAACAAAGAGTAAGTTCAAAAAGAAACTGACCCGTCGACGGATCTCGAGGACATGGCGCTACCGAACATGGAGAAGCCAGAAGTCATGGCGGCGAAGAAGCCCTTGTTCTCGTTCTTCTTTGGACTCCCCATAGTTTTCAAAAAAACCGGATCGCTGTGCAAAATTCTGTGAAAAAACCCTTTTTGAGTTATCTCAGAGGAGAATATTTTTCGATCAAGCGTCTTCTTCAATCAATTCAGAGAGACAAGTCTCGGAGAAGCTTCCACAGGGAGGGAGACTAAACAAAAGAACAAGAAATGGGTTCGATCTGTAGTTTCTATAAATATGGAGGACTTAATACTATAAATTCTTATAAGTAATTTTTAATTAGAGTCTTTAGAGAACAGCAAAAGATAACTTATTTTTTTAATTGAGGCTCTTTGCACAAAATGTTGTCTATAGTTTTGTAACTATAGATTAAAATTATAACACGACTTATACAAACCAAAAACTATATATTAATAGTAACATTAAGCTAAAAGAATTATATAGTAATTAATTACAATTAGTGGACTTATATATAATTTTCTTTTGTTAAATACTACAATGTTAACAATGGGATCCCAAAACAAAGAACGAGAGAGCACTTAGAGTTTTAATAATCTCACGACGACTCAGCCACTTTTTTGTTCACTTAATACTAATTCCTGAATCTAAAGAACCCTAATTTGTTTACTTCTTCTTCGTCGTCCAAGGGTTTCAGATTCTCTCTCTCTCGATATCCAAAGTTTGGAGTTTTAGTTTGTAAAAATCGAGGATGAGAGAATCGAAATCGGCCAAGCTGAATCAGCAGCAACAACAACAACAAGAAAGTTACCAGAATGTTCACTTGTCTCCATCGAAATTAGCGAAATTGTTCGATCCCGATGCTTCTTGGGATAAGGTACTTCAAAACAATAACACTCTCTTCTTCTTCCTCCGGCAATCTCGAAGCTCCTTTGACTTTTTTTTTTTTTTTTTGGNATGAAAATTTGAGTCCTTATTGTAATTGATTAAGCTTTCGTAGTCGATCTTACTGAACCAAGTAAGAAAAATAGTTACTTGATCCGATCTTACAGTTTAATTTGTGAAAATTGAGCTCTCTTGCTAATTTTTTTGGTATGTATGATGAATTGGATTATGGTTTGTTGATGATGATGATGATGCAGGATCAATTGGGAGATGTGTTGCATTGGATTAGACAAGTTGTTGGATTGATCTGTGGATTGTTATGGGGCTCTATTCCTCTTGTTGGTGGCATTTGGATCATTCTGTAAGTCTTTGGTCACACAACTGTTTCATTAGCATATGTGTTGGAGAAATTGGGATGTTCCTTAAGATCACATTGCTTTTAATACCTCCATGGTTAGCAAAACCTTTGTGATGTGATGGACTAATTTATGATGGGGGTTTTCGCAGGTTTTTAGCGATATCCTCAGGGATCGTTTACGGTTACTATGCAATGATTCTCAAGGTTGATGAAGAAGATTTCGGAGGCCACGCAGCTTTACTCCAAGAGGGTCTCTTTGCCTCACTTACTCTCTTTTTGGTATGTTTGTTTTTCATCTTTAACAGTACAAACTCTTTCTTTAACAGCTTTTTAAAGGTTTAACAGAAGAATATGTTTCATGTTGTGTCTTCAGCTCGCATGGATTCTTGTCTATAGCTTGGCACACTTCTGAACAAAGAAAGCTGAGCAATATTCTTTTTTACTCAGCAGCGAATGCTCATGCTCGTTCTCTATTACCTCTCAGACCTTTGGAACGAATCTCTCTTTTCTTCTGTTCTGTTTTTGTAAACTATCTGAAGAGACAAAAGGTTATAGTAACAATTTTATGAATCTTTTGAATGTTACAAAAGCTTTTCTAGTATCCCTTTTTACAATACACATTTGAGTAGAAACCATTCCCAAAAAATCTTTCTTCTTTTTTTGTCAGAATTATGTAAATTTGGAACGTCGACCTCTCCTTGGTCGTGAAACAAGGTATATCCTGCCGTAAACCCATTTTCTACCCAATGGTGATGCAGATTTCTGAAGCAGTAAGAATAAACCAAACATTCATTGTTGTTAGGAAAGCTATAGAGGACTATCTAAGGCTGTGATTTGGTTCACATTCAAACAACAGCAATCGGTACTCTACATGTAAATGCCAAAGCGGTTGTGAATGAAGCAAGGGAAACATGGTAATTTTACCTCCACTTTAGTACGGAACTCAAGGGTGCACTCACAAACATGACAATCAGCTTTATGAGCTGATCGGTTTGATTGATCGGATCTCACGAATGCAAAGACCTACACAAATTCATCAAACTCAAATGTAACAAGAACTGAAGACACAAAGATCTTGGAATTTTGTTGCTGCAAAAAAACTACTAGCAAAGATCTGACCTCTTCCCCACAATTTGGGCAGTCTCCTCTTAGAGCCGTTAAGTCATTTCTCCACAACCCTTTAAGTACTCTTACTGCAGACAACATATTTTATCTCAGTAGAAAGCAAATGATAGCTATTACCAGATTATAGGTAGAATCTTGTTTGCATTCTGGTACCTGCAGAAGATGCAATCGGATATCCAAAAGCAGGTCCTAGCAGAATGAGAAGGATGCCGTTCAACTTTGACAAAAGAGGCACAGAAGATGACAACTGGCCACTATAGACAAGCCCGGAGTCAAACGGATCGCCTCCATGGATTAGGCCGAGGCCATAGAACGTGGGCAAAACGCAAGCCGAGCTACCAAATAAGAAAATCAAGATCCATATGGTAGCTAACAGGAGAACTTGTGATGCATCATCCTGTCCTACAAGGATTTATCTCAACATCAACCCTTGACAAAAACATTGTTCACCAGCAAAACAATGATCCTATAATTGTGACGCAATGTCTTCCCCTCTTTGACAAGTGGTAAACGCATATGAAAACTTAACAATGCATAAACTTGTTGGTTCGAGAAAGATGCGAGTGAAATCTCAGACTCAGGCAATATTCAGGGAACTATATCACTGTAAGGATCTTATGTCTCTAAAGCAACTACCTACCTTGAGAACACAATTGACCTTGTAAAGCTACCATTAAACAAATCCAAATCTCAAGGATTGGTAAAATTACAAATCCCATAGTATGGTCAAATTGACAAATTTTGGCCCCAACTGTTTCACACATGATAATTTGGAAACATGAAAAACGACATTGTACCTCTGCATCAGCATATGTTGACTGCCGCAAGAGGCTGCACCGAGGGTACTTGACAACAGATTTCGAACCATACCACCGCAACTTTAGCTGCAACAGTTGCAGAAAACAAGTCCAACATCATTTAGCTACAAACTATATTAACCTTAAGTAAATACATTAGAAGCATATACTCAAAGTTATCATACCTCAACTCTGTCAAACATGTCATCAACTATCAAAGGCTTGCCATTGTAATACGCATCCTTAGCCTATACATAAAGTATCACAAAGCAGACTTCAAAAGCCAAAAAGATCAATCAAAATGACTATACTCGACAACTTCATCACAATTCATCTATTTCATAGGATTCACTTAAGATTCAAGGATTCAAGAACTGAGTACTATCACAGACTCACTCAAAGGTTCAAAAGGAGCAAAATTTAGGATTAAAAACGTAATATTATCAATTTCTGAGTTATACACACACATACTCCACAACCACAGAGACTATAATTTGAATATCCAAAACAGATTTTTAAGTAGGCGTACTTGGCGATAAAGGGCTTCAAGAGTTTCTTTGCGAGCTGAATCAATCGGACCAACGAAGATACAAGAAGGACCTTCTTCACGAGTTGTAGGTGCGGTTAAACCACCACCGTGGCCACGAGTTCTAGTAGAGATCCGAACAGAGAAAGGAACACCAGCTCGATTAATCAACCTGGAAAGCTCAACAATCGAAGAAGAACCAATGAGCCGAGGCTTAATCGAAGTGCAAGTCCCCGCCATGATGAACCACTCCACCAACAAAACAAAATATCTTCTGATTCGCCGGAATCAAAATTGGAAAAGACAAAGAGACAAAGCGTGTGGTCGGAGACGGTTGTGCCGAGTGAGTTTGTGGCCACACGTTACGGTTCGGCGCGTGCACGCAACATACTGTCATTAGTGTACGTTTCTGTGACAATGGATAAAAATTATATGATTAGACGAGAATACCCTTCAAAGCGGTGATTCGGTTTTTGGCGGGTTATATTGAAACGACATCGTTTGCAATTTAATAGCTGCAAAAAGATTTGCGTCTGCCGGGAGTCGAACCCGGGTCTATTGCTTGGAAGGCAATTATCCTAACCGTTGGACTACAGACGCTTCTTGTTTGATTGTATCTACCTAATTTTATAGTCGACTAAAAACTAAAGGAACCGATTAATCAAAGCATAATACTTTGCCCTTGTTATCTTAAGACTCGATTAATCAAATCAAACAACACAATGAATGACACATTCATAAGTTGTTTCTGGATTTAAACCATTGAAAAAACAAATCCAATTCGGTTCAACAAGTTTGAAAACCAAGCAGAGTTTTATAGTAGTAGCAAAACCTAATTCAAACTGATAGATTAAACAAAAAGAGAGGTCATTTCCTAAGGCTCTCGGTCACAGTTGTTACTTGAATTTAAGACCTCAAGGCCTCTTTCGCTTGTTCTTCATAGCAGCAAGACTCGACCTTATCTTCAATATCACGTCTGTTACTTCCCCCATCGTTGCCTTTCGGTTTTCCTCATAGTTCCAAAGCTCCACAATCACATAGCCGCCACTCGCGTTGTGTTCCTCAATCTCCAGTTTTGCTCTTACCACTTCATTATGAACTTCTTCACCGTATTTTCTCTTCAGCTTACGAAGCTTCTCATCGTTTTCATCCACCACTCTCTGCATTTCACATTTGGATTCTTGAGATAATATGTTTTTTAAAAAAAAATCGTTTGAGATTTGAAACTAGAGTCGTAAGTTAAAAGTCCAAACCTTTGCTGTTCCATCAGACTCTTCGATTTTAAATGGACTCCAATGCACATCTCCTATGTTTGTTTCCCACACTGAACACAACTGCATAGCCTTAACCTCTGCTCTTGATCTTGGAACTTTAAATTTCTTCATCACAGCAGGTAAGAACGGTTCAGGGTTTAGTTGCCCCATTCTTTTCACTCTGATCTTCTCTCCCTTCATCAATTCTTCATTCGCATTCCATAGCTGCTCATCAATATAATACCACAAGTTAAAAGAGCAAGCCAAAGACTTTGAAACATATAGATTTAGAAGGTTTTGCACCTGTATCATCTCTTTACGAGCTTCTTGATACTCATCATTGGTCGCACGCTCTTTTTGTGCCAGAGCCATTATGTTCTCATGGAGAGCTGTTTCTCGAGCCTCAAGCTCAATCTGAGTTTTGGCAATTTTCTCCACAATAACTCCATCTCCATCACTCCCCACCATATGCTTCATTACACTGGTCGTACCTTTCAGCTTCTCTATCTCCAACTCCAGCTCTTGCGTTTCATTTAGCTTCGCTTCCATTTCCATTATCCTTTGATGAAGCTTCTCCTTCTCTTTCTGCAAAAAAAAATTATGTTTGAGAGACTCAAATTGAACATGGAAGCTTAGTTATTACTTGTTCATAAATATATTACAGTCCATCTAAAGAACTACCTGGTGCTTTGTTGCAAGTTTCATAGCTTCCTCATTCGCTTCATTCTGCTCCCACATAGCCTTTTGATTCTACAACAACAACACAAAGGTAACAGTTTTAAGTGTCTTGTGATCATTTCCTTCTAATCTACAAGAATGCATAATCACCAGTTCTATTTCAAGTCTGGATCTTCTAATCTCTTCTTCGTTTATGTTTGCCCGTTTTGCACGCTCCTCCAGCATCTCCCTCTTTGCCTCTAGCTCTGCCATAGACTTCTCATGTCCTTGCAGAATCTGATCATACAAACCTTGCATACTCTTTTGCATCGTCTCAATCCCTTCTCACCAAAGAAGACACACAAACAAACCAAAATGAACTCAGCAAGAAAACACAAATAGCTAGCTAGATTATGTTTTAAAGCTTAAATGAGATGTTTCTTTTTACCTTCTTGGTAGGATTTGTTCAAAGCAATGTTATGCAATGCCAAACCCTCCAAAACACGGGTTGACTCATTAACTTTCTGCTCAAGCTCTTGCTTACATTGCTTCTTCATCTCAATGGATTGAGACATGCTCTCAACGAGGTGAACCATTTTCCTCTCGTCTTCTTCCTCAATCTGCGAGATACTTTTCAAATCTCTCTTCTTCTTAACATTCTTTCCAACAATATCACTTCGATTATAATCTTCCTCTCTCGCAACCCATCCATAAAGCTTATCATCTCTAAAGCGATTACCTTTTTTTTTTATCAAAGAAAGAGAACTCATTGTCAAGAAACCAATCAAATATAAACTATGAAATCAACAACTCTGAAACAAAGCTTTCACCTTTATCCCAATCTCTCTTCCCATGACGGTCTGACTGAAAACTCCTTTCAAATTTCATGGCGCATTCAAAACCTTCAAAGTCTTTAGCGAATTCAACCAAAGCATAACCAGAATGTCCCTTAAAATTCCAAATGGGTTGAACTCTCGTTGGATTAAACCCTTTCTGACTCAGCTCGTCACGCAACGTTGAACCGCTTTTCCCTACTCTCCGACCAGATGGTTCAACCTCCGTTGGTATGTTGGCTACAAGACCAACCCATGGCCACACAAATTTATCTTCAGAACAGTCCTTGTTCTTCATCTCTGCATCTTCAACCGGAAATTTCTGCTTTTGTTGATTCTTCTCCATCTTAAAGCTGCAACAAAGAAGATTATCAAATGAGATCTCATCTCCACAAACCATAATCAAACACAGGAAACATGATATAGAGAAGATCTATGGATTAAGCTGCTGAAAAGTCACGTTTTTGAACAACCTCACAATGGAGGAAAGACACAACCTTTTTGGGTTTTATCAGGAAGAAAAAAAACAGAGAGAAATGTATGATTCACAGTTTTAAAAAAGGTCAAGTTCTTATATAACATACAGAAAACTTAAAATCGAAGTAGGATACAAAAAAAAATGTAACTTGATGTGAAGAATCCAGGAAAAACCCACTCTTTTTTTTTCTGGGTTTTATCAGAAAAAGTCAGAATGAAGAGTGGTTCATGGCTGATGTTAGTGAAAAAATCATTTCTTTGTAACACCCAGAAGCTAGAAATTGAAGAAAACACAGGATTTCATACGTGTACGGATGGAGAACCAAAACTTTTTTTTTCTCAAGAAAAAAACTCAAGCTTTTAGATAATTCAAATTCCCAAAAACAAAATGAGAGTCGAAATCATAGTAAATAAAAAAGCAGAGATCTTTTTTTTTGTTTTCTTGTGTTAGTCTGCTTGGTGGAGTCGGTCACAAAAATAGCATGGTATGCAGTTTCTCTCTCAAATTTGCTTTTGAAGAGACAGAGCTTTGAGAGAGTAGATTCAGCAGTGGCAATATTGTAAATTTTGGGAAACAGAGAGGGTAAAGTATAATCGAAAACCAACAAAAAACTTAAAAACCAATCCTTTTCACTTTTTATTCAAAAACCTTGGGGCACAAGACTAAAACGGAAGCCTCTTGTATACAGAGAAGGTTAGAAGTCCAAGAATTACTAATTTGATGATGGGAAAGCTTCAATAGCCTTTACAATAATTTATTGCAGATAATAAATTGGGCCTAAAAATAGTTACAAACTTAAAAGCAACGTTTGAAATCTCTATTTTGCTTTTGACCCCCACCAAACCACATTAACCATAGTTACTGGAAAAATATCAGCCAGCTTTGAATGGGACACCGTTTGTGTGGTTAAAAAAAAAAATCAATGCGTCTGCCGGGAGTCGAACCCGGGTCTATTGCTTGGAAGGCAATTATCCTAACCGTTGGACTACAGACGCTTCATGCCTTTGAAGCATTTTATTAAATTTATTTTCAAGTATTATGTTCTTTTGCATTGCCATACCAATTCGCCATGGGACCTTTCATTAGTTCTTGAGAAGAGGACATGAACGTTATAAAAGGTACGATATTTTCCTAAACACAAGTTTTAAAAAAACTTTGGATCAGAGAAAAAAAATGCTCCATATCAAAATGTCCGATTAAGAAAAAGCTTCTCTAGGTACGACACACGTCTTCATATTCATCACTCATCAGTCAAAAAAGCAAATGGCCATCACGTTCCAAATCCCATTATCATATTCTTCCTAAAAACGCTAAATAAAGAATTATAGTACACATGAGTTGATGTATGAAGACTACTAAACAAGCATCTATTTATCTTTCAGTTGATGCAACTACCCAAATTTCTCCCACCATGTAGTCATAGTCTTCACAACGACAGTTTGCTTGGGTTCCGGTTTGTGATAAAGGTAAACGCAGTGCTCCAATTTTGTCTCACTGAGTCTTGAACCTTGACGTCCCCAATAATAGGTGTCCACGCTTCTTCTCTTGTGTTTCCCATTGACCAGCTTACCTTCCCTGGTGGATTCTTAAAATCAAAGTCCAATGGTGGGGGTGGTGCTGGAGGCTCTTTAGCTTTTCTGCTGGCTCTATTGCTACTTCCCTGGCCTTCAAAATGCTGCAAACACACAATATTCAATACGTATCACGCCTTTGGAAACAGGCAGTAAAAAGATTTAAACTTTTAAACAAGTTAACTCACGTCTGAATTGAAATCTGTATTCTCTGCTTTCTTGGCGCCTTTCTTAGAGGTTCCATGTTCTAAGTAGTATAGCACCTCATTCCTGGACCGAAACTTACGGCCTGTATTTGGTTCGTAATAGTACTGCAAAAACAGGATAAGACAATGTTTATAAGTCTACATATCAATCTCTACACATGACATATGAGAACCGAGTATAAGAAACCACCAAAACATCATCTCTTTCAATCACAATATCAAACAAACCATTTAAAGCCAAACTCACATTAATCACACTTATAAAGTGTATGAACATGAACATAACTAAACAAAACCAACCACATCATCTCACTACAACATTACACTTGACATGATATATTAGCATCAGAGTATAAGAAATCACCAAAACTTCATCTCTTCAATCACAATAAATACCAAACCAAACCATATAAGTCCACCAGATAAGTCAAATTAACTAACATTAATCACACTGATAAAGTGTATGATCATTATCATAACTAAGCAAAACCAAGACATCATTTCACAACAACATTACACTTGACACTACTTAAAGGCAAGATTTTTATTCACTGACTCTAAGCCATAGTTCCATATCATTTCAGTTTCACTACAACATTACACCTGACACTACTTAAAGACAAAATTTTTATTCACTGACTCTAATCCATAGTTCCATATCATTTCACTACAACATTACACTTGACACTACTTAAAGGCAAGATTTTTCTTCACTGACTCTAATCCATAGCTCCATACGATTAAAAACCACATGAATTGGTCTAAAGAACATTGCTGCAGCGATGAATCTAAACCAAAGAGAACAACATCAATCTAAGAATCCCCAAGCAAACAACGCAGCTCAAACTAAATAGAGAAAGCAGAGTAAAGCTGAGATTTTTTTTTATATTACTAACCTTATCAACCGAACCAGCCGTAGCACCAGAGGTTCGAACCTTATCTTCAACTCTCCAACCAGAAGGCAACCAATAATTATCCCCAGGCGCCGCACGTTTCCGCGACTTGGACTCCGCCTGTTGACCCGAACTATCCAGCGATGGATTCACCTGATCCGTAGTACCGTTAGCCATCCCAATGCGTACGCTCTCTCCCGAACCAGAAACTCCGATTCCTCCCTGGATCGGTCGTCGCTTCGCACTACTACTTAGGGTTTCGTCACCGGCGGAGGAGGAGATGAAGGCTCCGGAAGCGAGAAGCGGATCGGGAGGAAAGTCGCCGGGCACAGAATCTGACATACGAATTAGGGATTGGAATTGTCTTCTTCACCCAATGAGCGATGAGATTGCAAAAAGGCAACAATCTCGAGAGGAAAGAAAAAAAAAGAGTAGTCTTTGAAAAATGGAGAAATTGAGATTCTGTTTCTGGGTTTTTCAATTCGGTTTGGTTAAACCGAAATTAGAATTTAGCTAAACCATCCTATTCTATTATTACGCCAATTTGCATTACGAAATGTTCTTATACCAAAATAAATTGTTTAAATAACAAAACTTATAATTAAATTAATTTGTTTATAATACAATGGGAGTGAAAGGTTATGAAACAAGATTATGCTTAGTTGAAAAATTAACATAGAGAAACTATTCAAAAAGAATAATTAATAACTCTTTTTAGTGCTTTCTTTTGAGTTTTAGTTGCTTCAAATAAAAATTACAAAGAAACAATTTGAGTGAAGAAATATGTTGAAAAAAAAATGCAAAAAAAAAAAAAATACTCAAATTTTGGTGATTCCATGAAATTGTGATTAGAAGCACTTCCTATGCACAATTGATGGTCCAGATTCATCATACTCTGCTTTTGCAATCCACATCTGTCATATTTTCAAACACATAACAAAATGAGTATACCAAAGACAAAAAAAAAAAATGGTTATGTAAGATGATGTTTTAACCTGCTGGAAAGTGCTGAGTGAAGCCAATATAGAGCCACCGATCCACACACTGTACTTCCTCTCAGGTGGAGCTACGACCTTGATCTTCATACTACTCGGAGCCAAAGCCGTGATCTCTTTGCTCATTCTATCACCAATCCCACCAAACATTGTGGTTCCACCACTTAGCACAATGTTTCCATACAAATCTTTCCTAATATCCACATCACATTTCATGATAGAGTTATATGTGGTTTCATGGATTCCTGGATTTTCCATTCCGATCATCGACGGCTGGAAAAGAACTTCAGGGCAACGGAAACGCTCTGCTCCAATGGTTATCACTTGTCCGTCGGGAAGCTCGAAGCTTTTCTCCACGGACGAGCTTGTCTTGGATGTCTCTAGCTCTTGCTCGTAGTCTAGAGCAATGTAAGAGAGCTTCTCTTTCATGTCTCTTACGATTTCACGCTCAGCAGTTGTGGTGAAGGAGTATCCACGCTCTGTTAGGATTTTCATGAGGTAGTCCGTGAGGTCACGACCTGCTAGATCAAGACGTAGGATTGCGTGTGGAAGAGCGTAACCCTCGTAGATTGGTACCGTGTGGCTCACACCATCTCCAGAGTCCAAAACAATACCTAACCAACAATTTTGCAAAACGACCAATCAAGGGTTGTCCATAAAAGCATAACCAAACTAAACTGATTTTTTAATGACTATCGTGTGTTACTGACCAGTTGTACGACCACTGGCATAGAGTGAGAGAACAGCTTGAATGGCAACATACATAGCAGGAGTGTTGAACGTCTCAAACATGATCTGAGTCATCTTCTCACGGTTAGCTTTCGGGTTGAGAGGAGCTTCGGTTAAGAGAACCGGGTGTTCTTCAGGGGCAACACGAAGCTCATTGTAGAAAGTGTGATGCCAAATCTTCTCCATGTCATCCCAATTGTTAACAATTCCATGCTCAATTGGGTACTTGAGAGTCAAGATACCACGTTTTGACTGAGCCTCGTCTCCAACATAAGCATCCTTTTGTCCCATCCCAACCATCACACCCGTGTGGCGTGGACGGCCTACAATGCTCGGGAAAACCGCTCTTGGCGCATCGTCACCCGCGAATCCAGCCTAAACCGGTGTGAGAGAGAGATGTCAATTGAGTATTTTGTGGCATAGTCTCGTTTGACAT
Source organism: Camelina sativa (assembly GCF_000633955.1). Classification (NCBI taxonomy): domain Eukaryota; kingdom Viridiplantae; phylum Streptophyta; class Magnoliopsida; order Brassicales; family Brassicaceae; genus Camelina; species Camelina sativa. Next base: position 24,599,643 of record NC_025686.1, on the reverse strand, counting down.
AACATTTTAATAGAAACTTTACCTTAACCATTCCGGTTCCATTATCACATACAAGCGGTTGAATGTCTTCACCGTCCGCCATTCTTCAATATCTATCTGATATATGAATCAAGACTATATGAAAATGGCCTTACACGTTCTAGTTTCATTTTTTCTTGTCATTTTCCATGAAAATAAATCGAAATCGTTACCAAAAAACAACGAAAATTGGTAATAATAGTAATCACCTGGTGAATCTAACGAGAAACTGGATCTTGAAACGCCTCGACCTTTTGAATGGGTTCAAAATTTCTGAATAAAAGGAAACGAGCTTTGCTTTATATCGCTCGACTGTAAACAGATCGTGGCCGTTAGTTTTTCCCTGGAGCCTATATCTAAGAGAGTTACGACACATGTCCACCTATTTTTGGTAACCTGACCGAAATTTATGGGTTTGGTCATGGTTCGCCGGAAGAATCGTTACTGATTTGGGCTTCTAAATTATGGATCATTGAACTTTTTTTACAACTATGCTTAATTTGATCGGTGTGGCTTTGTTATGCTTATGAAGTTATGCATGGTGACGAGTGACGACGTTCATGAGTCTCATTTTTTTTTCTTTTTCTTTTCGACACATTTCTGAGTCTCATTAAAATATCATCTTCTTCGTAGGTGGAAATTTTTTTTGGGTGCGACAACATATGATTTTGAAACAACTATTAGCATATTTATTTAAAGTAACATTTACATCAAAATTAAAAAAAAAAAAAAAAACATCTTTATTTAAGTTTAGCAGGTAAGATTAGGAATAGGAATTACTTAATTTAATGTTTTTTTCAACCCTATGTAATATTTTCTTATTTATCTTGAGTGCTTCTGAACCCTTAGCCCCACTCCAGAAGAAATATGTCGATTGTTATGTCTATCAATGAAGCACCAATATATCATACTCAATCCCGAAAGATACTTAAAAGATTCAACATAGAGAAAAAGTAAGATTATAAAAACTTATAACAGAACAAAACTAATAATATTAGGGGGAGACATGGGCATTTTTGCTGGACAAGATACTGGGCGGAGATTGAGAAATTGGTGTAATGATGATAAGATGTGGGGAAGCAACATAATTAAGCATGAGCATGAGATGTAATTATTTGGTATGAGAGTGCGTCTTCTGTATTTCGTATATATTATTATACGATTGGTATTAACTCTCTTACCGTCCTTTTAATAAAAAAATATACCAATCGAAGTTTATAAATGTGCATCTATTATCAAAGGATGCATTTGCTACAAACAAAAAGTGTTAAGTAGTACTAGTACTAGTAGTTATTTTTTGAATAGTTTAATGAGTATTTGTGTATATGCATGGCAGTGAAAATTGTGATTTTGTTCTTGAAAATCAGGGGGATGAATTAAAACTAAAATGAAAAATAGTAAGGGTTATGGAACAAACCTCAAGAAATAAGAAACTTAGGATGCGGTGAAACCCAAGCAATCTCAAATGGACCCCCGCACACCCCAGCATGGAGACATTTTTGACATCTTTCCAATTATTAATTTTTCCATTAATTATTATCTTCATAAAGTTTATTACTAGAAAATAAAATTCCAAATAAGTTTTGGTGTCCACATTTCCTTACAAAGTTTCGTTGGATATTAATGATTTTTAAGACACAAAATGATCATTTGTAAGGACAATTAAGTTGGTTGGAAGAAATGTAGTGACTGGTTCAGTAATTTTTACGTACCATATTAAATGAGCTTATCGTATGCTTGTAGACCATCTTTGCTTTGGCCAATAAAAGTTCACTAAATTAAAAGTTTTAATGATATCTGTTCAGGAATTACCGAGACGAATACAATTTTATATATATATATATATGTCCGGACGAATACAAATTCCAAAGTTAATAAAACTCAAAAAGAATAGGGTTTGGATTACAACCTTATATATATCAATATAAAAATTCCGATCCGGACATATGTCGATGGAGAGTGGTTAAAAACAACAATATCATGAAATGCGAGTAAATGACAAAAAAGAAAAGAACGTACCAAATCTACAACCTCTTCGAAACTATATCGCCATATCGGTGTCAAATGTCAATGAAGGAATCCTAGGAATCAGTCTTACGACCTTTTTACAAGACCCCAAACTAATGCAGCGATTTATGTATATCTTAACACTTAGGTGATCATCTTTATCTATGATAATTAATGTAAAATGTACTGTAATAATTTGTATGCTTTTCATAACCCATGTTGTTTTCAAAGATAAGAAAACTCTAACTAAAACCCATATGTAATAGTACTATCGATCCTCGATCTTTATTATTTGAGTGTGAATCGTGCATCGATCTACGTATAATATGTAAGCTTATATTAGCGTTTATGATTTAAAGAGTAACATCAGGATCAGATGAAAGCTAAAACAATTAATAAGAAATTAAGAATATTAGATTAAAGATGGAAAAAGCTTTAAAGGTTAATAGATTCCATAAAAGAAGCAGTAGATCTTAGTTAATCACGTGACTTGATTTTGACGAATCAAAAAGTTAAGTATACGAGTCACATGAGCTTTATTATGGAAAATTATAACAAGGTTGTTATTCTATGCAAATACTTTTTATATGACAAATTACCTTACACATATATAACACAGTTACTATTTTGTCGTATTCAAATGTCATTAGGTATTTTGTGACAAATTGTTAAGTGACAGTCTAAATATTTGGTTAACTAAGCCACATGCACGGATCAGGAGTGGCTGCATCAGGTAGGTTTCTTACAATTGAGATAATAATGTGACATCTTCTGTTTTTATTTTAAAGATAATCTACGTCGAAATATTAGTTGATTTTAAATTATTAAGAATACAAGAAATTTTGTTAATGTCTGAACTGAATTATTTTAAAACATCAATTTTGTGTATTCGCTAGTTTCTATACTTGTATAGTTGTATACTTATAAAGAAAGATAAAAAGTGAAAAAATGATCTTTTAACCCCCCCC
>NC_025686.1:24573371-24596269 GCF_000633955.1 Camelina sativa | reverse complement strand
TTTGGAGAAAGAAGGATTTTTTTATGGCTAAAGTTGTAACAATTACTATATAAAGATATAAGAGACAATGATAATATAAAAGTATAATTAATTATATGGCTGTGGTTTGTATGTAAATGCATAAATGCAGAAAGATATTCATATACTATATAATGTGTTTTTTTTTTGCATTGGATCCCTCGCACAAAGTGGGTTTTCATTTCAATTTCTCTGATTCAGGACCCACATAAGTTTTAAATTACACTAATGCTATACATAAGTTTATAATGATTTAATATATTTTTATAACATTGCAGACTTTGCAGTTAGAATACATTGAACTTGCCTGCTTATTAGAAACAAATTACCATCGTGACATTAAATTCCAATTGATCCTATATATATATATATAGTTCATCTAATATATTTACGTTATATAAGATATAATTATTAAGACGCTTCACTCGTATATATATACGTTTATCATTCTGAATTAGTGTGGGAGAAGTCATTTATACTAGTTATAGACACAATAATAATATGACCGAGTGAGTGGGGTGGGCATGATTTTTTATTAGACACAATAATATTAGAAAAAATTATAATAAATAGAAGTCTTCATTTTACGGTCTGCATGCCTCGCTCACTTGTCGATTTTGGAGGTGAGGAGGTCTCGTCGCTCTTTGTTATATATCAAGCGCACACGGTACACAAATATCAAACATACACTCTTATCAAGATCTCCATTTCAATTTCTTTGCTCCTTAGTTATATACATCAAACATATGTACAATAATACAAACACGGTCACATACACGTATACCTCAATATATGTATCGACATCTTGTTGTTGTTTCTGAAATCATAGTGGTCATTATTTTTTCTTTTACTATTACTCTCTCTTTTCCTGTTTCTCTCCCTGTTTGTGATAAGACGGCAACGATATCTTAGCCATGCAACAACAACCCGAGAGTCTCCTAGTTCCATCAAAACCCGACTCTCCTGGTTCATCATTATCTCTCCCTCATCAAGAAAATCAATCTAAAAGACTACGAAACCAACAACAAGATCAAGAACATGAGGAAGAACAAGAAAAGCTCCAAGATGGACCGAGAGGTAAACGAAAATGGGTATGTGTTGATGGAGCTTCTCGTGTAGAGATCCCAGAGACGCCGAGGATCTCGAATAGCGTGTGTTGTTGTCCTCCTCGGCCGCCGAGAAAGCCCAAAGCTACTCCGGCGATGAAGAGGAGAGCCATGTGGGTAAAGAGATCGGTAGTTTTCTTAGATGTAGCTAGAGAGGTCGAATCCATGTTTCCTCCGTCTATTCTTCAAGACTTTGGTAAAAAGATTAAGAAAGCTAGATCTTAATCGCTATACGGTTAATTTATCTGTATAAGCTTGAATTTTTTTTTTGTGTTACCTATAATTTTATACGCTATCATTGTGTTTATATTTTATAAAGGCAAAACCAACGTTTAGGCAACTGGTGTGATATTGATGTGATTATCTGAAATCAATAGTTAAGAATTAAACAAAACTTTGCTGTTTTTATGAAACTAATATGAAATCAAATTCCGTTTGTTTTTGAAATAATTTTGGTAAGAATATTGAGAGAGCTAGATCGTGATCCATGTTCGATACGCTAATACACATATAACTCAAAATACATGGTATGAGAAGTGTATTGTTCATTTAACTTTTGCATATAAGTCAAATAATTTTTAAGTGTATAATATACCCACAATTACTAAAAGAAAGAGAGAAATAAACTATAAAACTTATAAATAACAATTAATATCGAACAGAAGAAGTAAGATGTATGGTATGTCTCTTCGCGTTATCTACTTAAAAAAGAAATAATAATAATAATAATAATAATTGGAGGATCCTAAGTTAAAAATGTCCACAAAACCCATGGATATGGTTAATCTATCTCAATCAAGAAGTTGACTTTTTGAATGTCTTGGGGTTTAGGGAACTTTAAGATTGAATCTTGAATTTTCCAGTGTATTTGACTTTTGTCCCCCCACAAAAGCAAACATGCGTTCGTGTTTGATCATCCCCACACATCCTATTATTCTTACCAAAATATTCCCCTCTCGAGGTAAATCATACTATTCATTGTTTAATGATATTACTTTATATCTATAAATCGCACTTGATATATACATTCAACATAAAGTAATGTAAATTTTCAAGTTGCTACCAAATTTTAGTCTAGTCAAACTACGGTAATTTCAATGAAAAATGAATACTTCAAAACCAATAATTCAAAGAACTCCAAACCAATTCAGTAAAAATTCCTAATGCACAATATCTATATATACATTTTTGGAGACATTTAACAAATAAATCCTGAAGTTAGAACTTATTTACAGAGTATGCCATTAATATTAACTAATTAATTTAATAAACAAATTAATTCTACCTGTATTCAATTTTTTTTATAGAAATTAAGTGTTATAAAAGGTAACAAACATAATTGCAAATATATACAGATTTTATTTCCTTATCTTTATAAGAAGGTGAATAAAATATTGATTTGATAAAAAATGACTTTTAACCTCACATACTATATTTTACTTTTACAGGTTTCGTACGATGAGTTTTTGCGGATTAAAAATCTTTGAACATATTGCATAATCCGCCTAGCATGGCGGGTTTGAACTATAGAACCAACACTAAAACTATTAGTTTATTTCATATGCTATAGATTTGTAGTCATAGTTTGGAAAATTAACTTATAAATTATTTAGTATATAAATTACAAAATATTACACATACTACAACACATTCTTAATATTACAAAAAAAAAAAATTATATACATATAAAAATATACACTAATATACCATATAGACATATACCTCTGTTAAATTATAGAAAACAAAACTAAGTGTTTTAAAATTTTATATTCTATCTAATAACAAATTTCATGTAATTAGGTTCTAAACTGTATAAAACTTAAGAAGAAGAAAAATGTTCTAAACAAAATTATAAATTAATTAGATAAAAGTTAATTAATTGGGAATTTGAAAACTAAATAAATTAAAAATTATTATTTAAAATATAATAATTTATAATTTAGTCACGCGGTGTACTGCGGGTAAAAACCTAGTATATATATATAGGTGTTATAGCAAACTAGCATAACGAATTTCCAAAATATAAATATGATCATTGTTACGCAATACTCTGCCTTCTTTCACTTTGCGAGATGAAACACACATGTGGAACCACATAAAGTATAAGGGATGCAAACCTTTTAACAAAAAATAAAGTATAAGGGATGCAAGGATCATGATGCTGAAACGTTTAGAAAAAAAAAGAAAAAAAAAACTGTATATTACAATCATATCCCAACCATCAAAAGATTTGTACGTGAAAACACTCGACATTGTTCGGCATGTGTAACATTGGAGCCAATTCTTCACTGAGTTTGGATTGTTGCAGCCTTGAGTGTAAATGGTCTTCTGTGAAAAAAGTGTTGTTTCTTTAAGGAAGTTTAGACTACGTTTATTGAAGAAAATCACATTTTCTCATAACTGGATATTGGGTCAGAATCTATAGGAAATATGCATGCTTCACACGGTCACACCCAGTGCTTAATCTTATCAAGAATGGTGTCGTCCTTGTGGAGCCTTAATATATGGTACTCTCTAAACATTCTTTTTTTTCGATTCTTTTTGTTTTCGTTTGTTTATTCCTAAACCCATTCACTTTTCTTAAATGGGCGTGGGCCTATCTGTTCTAAACTCGTAAAAATACACGTAAAACGGCGTCGTCTAGAAAAACCAAAATCACCTTAAGAAAGTTTTCAGACTGACGTTGTTTATGAATTGTGACAGTAAGCAAGCAAGCAAGCAAGCAAACCAAACATATATACTTCACTGAGAAGAGTTAACACTAAGCGAATGATGTGATATCTCTTTGCTCCTTTCCAAAATCGTGTTAATTAAGAAAGAAGACTTAGAAGATCATGCTTATCTTTGGATCGAGCCCTTTTGCAATGGCCAAATAAGTTATTCCAACTGAATCTAGACGAAATCACAAAACTACAATTGTTTAATTAGTTACGTTGTCTTTTCAATCTTCATACACAGAACCCACCATAAGTATAAAAACAATTAACTATAAATTAACTAGTGATGGCAGTTCAACACATCAACTGGTTATATTATTTTGTTTGTCGGCGACAAGTGGTGATCTTCAAAACTATGTAAAATAATGCATATATATCTAAATTCGATTTTCACTGACTACTTCAGTTAATATGTCACACATCGCATATTAATTTACTTTAAACGAGATTACAGCTTAGAGGATATAGAGTGAAGACCTCAAGGTCTTCAACGTACGTATCAATGTGGAATTATGGATAGTCCTTTTTTTATATCTAAATGATTCGTTCCAGCAGTAGGTTTCAAATTTTCAATGTAGATATGGTCTATTTGAAAATTGTTTGAAATTTTTGTCTCTAAGTGTCAACGGTGGAGATTAGGCTTAGTCACTGACATCAAAGGTTTTGGACTCGTATTGGATTGTATTTTAAAGTTTTGATACTTTAAATCTTTTGGTATCTTTCCATTAAACACTTTTTTTGTTCATATTGAACTACTGATTATGACAGAACATTAGAAGACGTTATAACATATCTGTTTATAATGATTTTCTTTCTGGTTGGTCGAGTACAGTCACATAGTTTTATCAAACAAATCATAATTATACAAAGGATTAACAAACCAATCATAGTCAAAGTATTTGCCAGAGTTGGCTCCAATCCAATGTCCAAAGCAAGATTTGAAAATACATATTAAAAGTGGGGGCTATGAGGTTGACGTGTGTTCTTTCACGTGCCTCCATGTTCACATGTGTCATCTAATACATACAAATTTTACGTATGCCGTATGTGTTTATACCATTTGTCCGAACAACACACTACGTACGCACAACGCATCTATAGTTTTTGTTTCATACAGGTGTTTTCGCTGCACTGTCTAAATTCTAAACCTAAATTGAATTTTTTTTTTTTAACATCTAAAACACTATATTGATATGAATCAGAGTATACAAGATTGTCAATAAAATTACAAGTACAACCAATGGTTTGTGTAACGAAAATACGATAAAGAAGATACATAATCAATTTCGTCATCTTCGACAATCTGGTGTGATTTTCTTGCTTGGCAATCATATTTTTTTTATTAATGAAATACCTATAACGCTTTTAAAAATCATAGGTAGCGATCCATCCGTTACATCGCATAACTTTTAGATTGATCGAAACTCTCCTATCGAAAGAGATGTCATTGATCATGGTTGAACTTAAAACCAGTTTTTGTTGATAAGGTGTAGACCATCTTCTGATTCTCCCAAGAGTGTCCTCCAACTCCTCTTTAACATATTGCTTCCATGGTGGTTTCTGTGTCGGTCGACCTATTTGTGTTAAACTTCGGAACGCCAACAGTAGATCATACTGACGCCCGGGAACAATTATATAACTAACATCAGATGTTAGTTTGAATAGACTCACGGCCATGAAGAAATCGCCAGACATGGTGAAATAGCAGTTGATATGAAACCGCTGTAAAATAAACTTGCATTGCAAGAACAGAAACCAACATAGAAGAAAAATGGTGGTTGATAACAGTAAAGCCAGCGACACAACACTAACCCAGGGGAAGTGGTTGGGTCGAAAAGTTAACAGAAATGAAATCCGATTTGAGATCTAAGAATCGAGATTTTCGTTCTGAGAAATTAAAACCAGAGAAGCAGTGAAGGGAAAGCAATGACAGAGATGGTGGCCTGAAAAACATCGTGATGTTAATCAAGAATTACTTCCATCCTCCGTCTTCCATCATTACATTTCTTGTAACAAATGACACAGATTATGCCTATGATAAAACCTAATAACTATTTAGATTAGTAAGTAGAAGAGTACGATCGACGTCGGAGCCGACGCCGATCGATTGGAAAAACCACAAAAACCACAGAAGGAAACAGTTGTCTTTGATCGCTAAACAAATCGCCTCAGTAAGACTTTTTGGCATACATTATAATAATGTGAGTTCAAATTTATTTCAGGTTTCTGGTTACCCTAATTTTTATTCTGCTAGATATGTGCTTCAGTTTGATACTTTAACAAATAAATTGCTGACTGGATTATGAATTTTATACAGAAACGGCACGTAGTTAATCTATCTTGATGTTTGGGTTGCTTTTGGAACCGAACCAAAAATACACAATAGGTGTAAGTAGGTCTATTTCCTAAAAGCAAACTGTGGGAAAAAAGGTAAGTGAAATAAAAACAAAAACCTTTCGGCGATACATCGCGTGATGCCTTGAATTTTTCTAGTTCAGACAACACAAAAAGGTTCTAGAGTAGTATTTTTCTCTTGCAGAGTTTTTATTCAAATTAGTCTCTAAAATAGAAAGCATCCAAAATTTAGTAATAATCATTTACACTTGTGTTATTTTTAAAATTTTTTTTAAAACTCATGCTTTATTGTGCCATAATTTACGGGCTCAAAAGCACTTGTACTAATTACAAATTTACAACACTTTTTTATCGTTTAACTTCAACTTGTGGCGCCGTAAAGATTTGAATTATTAACCCCAACTTTCAAACCTAACACAATGTAACTTTAGACTAGTTCTACAACCTTTACACAAAATATAGATATTTATATTGAAGGTTAGTGAACAAATTAGTATATAATATCATAGCTAAGTTTATAGTTTAACGAGATTAAAAAACAAGCATCTGCAAATTTTTCAGATTGATGATACGTACAGAAGAAATCATTCCCAACATCATAAGAATGAGAGAAACAAAAGATATAGAATTCACACAATTAAAAAAAAAAAAAAGAAATTGAAATTCTTGAGAAAAAAAATTTTCAACAAAAAATAAAAATTAGAGTAGAGAAGAAGAAGAGACAGAGATGCTAATAATACTAAACAACCACCACTGTGGATTTTTGGTCTAACAACATTCTAAGATTTATACCTGATGAAGAAGAAGAACAAGTAGGAGAAAACGACACCGTTTCATCAGATTCTTGAATAATACTCTGTTTCTTCTCTCTGTTCATCGCAGGTGGAGGATTCATGAACTTCAGAAACGAACCTTCCGATTTTGGAGAAGCTAAGCCTTCTCTTCTTTTAGCTTCTTCAATCAATCTCTTCCTCAGCTTCTCTTCAGCATCTCTCAAGAACTTGAATTTAGGTGGAGGTGATGAAGTAGACGACTTAAAGAACTTGTTAAACTCAAGCTCACCGTCTGATTCAAACAGAGGATTGAATCCATGGTGTGGATAAGACTCCAAAGGAGATGATGACTTTAGCGTACGAGGAGAAGCCAATGGAGTGAATCCAGGGGTACTACAGTCATTAGGAACATCACTCAAGCTTCTTCTTCTTGATCTTGAACCCAATCTTGATCTCCCATCTTCAGATTCCAAATCAGCTTTCGTCTCTTCCATGATTGTGAAGAGAAACCTCTGGTTATGAAGCTTCATGAGCTCTGCTTCAAACCCTAGATCTCCTCCGTTGAGATGTTTCATCAACCCAAGCTCCAAATCTTGATTCCCATCTTGGTCCCTTGAGATTTCATTTCCTTCTCTTCCTCCATTGTTTTGCTGTAAAGGTTGAGGCTTTTTGAAGCAGAAGAGCTGGATAAGTTCTTTGGCGTATCCGTTTTGTTGTTGTTGTTCTTCTTCTTTCTCCTCTTCACTTTCTTGGCTTGTGACTCTCTTCTTGTGCTTCTTCCATCTCAGAAGGTAATAGACTTCTGCAACAAGTGCTAAGAGAAGAAACCCAAAAACTAAACTTAACCCAATACCTAATCCACTAATAGTCTTCATCTTTACATCACATGAACACAAAACAGAACCCTAAGTATTTGGCTAAGGATTTGTGTGAAATTACAGAGGAATGGAGCAAGACTTGGTTACCATATTTAAAGATTTGAGGAAAAAAAACCTGAATGTGTGAAACTTTTGGAACTTAGATATTTTTTAGACAGGGATTAAGATTGTGATTAGAGGAGCAAAATAAGGAAACTTGCCTTGATGGTGAGCAGATATATTTAAGATTGAAAGAGAAAGATAGGTTTTTTTTTTTTTTTTTGAGTGATATATAAGAAGAGAGAAGAAGGAGTTCTCTTTCACAGCAATTTAGGTTCACAAGTTGGGTTCTTTTGTAATACTTGGCACAAAAGGTCCAAATCTTGGTGCCTTTAACTCAAAATTTAACCTAAAAGTCTAATTATTTGTTATTTGTCTTAAAGTAAAAGTAGCTGTTTGTATAATGTTATGGACTTAAGGTTGGTTATAAGTTATAACTTATGATTTTCAAATACATTGTAAAACGTTATATACTAAGCTAATAGATTATATTGCTTAGTCAGTATTTATTTGGATACAGTTTTCTTCTACCTGGATGTCATTCCTACCTAAAATTTGAGCTTACTTCATTTGATTTTTTTTTTTGTGTAGAAAATTATTTTAAATAGTAATAGGATTGTTTTCATCAATATTTATAAAATTTTAATATTTTCTAAACATCAACAAACAGGTATACCTATTCTTTTCAGTTACATCTTTTGCATTTTGGTGTGAAAACATAATTTTGATGTATTGCCATATAACAGTAATTTTGGTTATAATATAAATGGGGTTTTATGGTTTTAATGATTGTACATGTTTCATTTTATATTTGCCGAAAATAAAATATTAGTAACGAATATTGATAAATTATGTATAGACAAGAATTGAACGGTCCACGTTATAACTATTTCTGTTCTTTTGTTCAACTCCAAAATATTATTTAATAAATGCAGTATTAGAAAAATTATTAGTATTAATTAAAAAGAATTTCTGGTTTTTGGCTCCTGTCGAAATAAACAAAACAAACGACAGCTCCATGTACAAATACTCCAATGCTACTAATATACTGTAGAGAGTACATGCTATTTTATATTTTTACATGTATTGTTTATGCTAGAGGTTTTTATAATTTGTCTACTACAAATATAGTATTATTCCGTTAAAACCTTTTTCCAAGTTTCATACCTTTCGAACCTATTTTCAAATAATTACTTTTTCTTTATTAGAAGCAACGAAAAGATTTTTTATTTTAGTTTTGAGCTTATACAGTGAATAAAACAGTCATAGACAATTAGACATGAACCGAAGATTCTCTTTTTTTTTTTTTTGGTCGATAAAAACCAAGATTCTCCTCCGCGTGTCTTCCTCAACAATATAAACGTTAAAAGTAGTTTATTCATATTACTTTTTTGGTCTGATTTCAAAATATTTAAACGAGAAAACAGCAGTTTTGATAAATAAAAAAAACTGAGCACGGGTTTGAAATTTCTTTTGTTTATTATGTAATTTTTATTCAAAAACATCATATATATGTGATTATTTTATTTATTTTAAAAGTTTTTTTGGATGGAATACTATGCCAAATCATATGCTGAATATGAATTATGAAAATAACATATATTTTGTAAGATCTATTCTAGTAGATCTAGATAATTAACCCGTGGCATACCGCAAGTTAAGTTGTATGATAAAAAATTAATTTATTTTTGTTATTTGATTTGTTAAGTGTTTAAAATTATACATTATATTTTGATTGTTAATATTGTGAGTTAACTTGTAGTATACCGCATATTAATGTAACGTATGTTTGTCAAAATCATCTTAACCGAGAAAAAGCCTACGAAACAACATTATTCTAAACTTTAATTTAATCTGAGAAATCATATTTCTTGAAATTTTAACCTTTGCTCATATTTCTTGAAATTATTTCATATTATAGTGACATATTATTGATTCGTGCTATAACAAATCAAATTAGAGTGTTTATAATTTTTAACTTTTTGATCTATCATATATTTATGATATTTTTAAAAATATCAAATTAAACTATTTTAAAATATTTCAAATTAATTTATTTTAAAAGTTTAAAATATATTAAACTATACAATTCAACAAAGAAATATATGAAATTGAATTTAAATATTCAAATTTTGATCCGTTACTCAGTTAAAATTTTAGTTTAATAGATATTTTTTTAAAGAATAATATTACTAAAGCTTGAATATTTTATGGATTGAACAATTTTTTTGGTATGAATAGAGTGTATTTCGGTGAATGAAAATGTCAATGATTTATACTAAAAGTTTGGAGGAGTGTTAGGTAAAATATTATTTCGTTTTAATTAATTTTCGAGATTTTATTATATTTTTTTTCTTTAATTGCCTAAAAGTATATATGGCCTAACAGTATATGGTTGTTAGAGATTTTATTTCTTTTAAGTTGTATTATTCTTGGGATATTCTTTTTAAGTGTATCTATGTATAAGTTAACCCATATAACCTATTTTGTAACCAACTAATGAATCAAATAATAACTATAACTTTATAACTTATAACTATTATATAGTCTACCAAAAATAAGTTGTGTACTTCCGAAATATTAAATAGGGGATTAGCAACATATACACTAGTATTTGTATATACTACAGTAAAGATGTAATACTAAAATTGAAATAAAGTATAACTTGATGCAGAAATTACACTTTCTCTGTGTTTGAAGTTTGAACTTTGAAGAAGTTACGGAATAATAAAAATTAAAATTGAAGGGTTTGTGAGGGATAAATAATTGAAGAAGCCACGAGGGGGAACCTAGAAAATATGATTGGATAAGATAATAAATAAGACAGAACCAAAGGTTATAGACAACCGTCGCCCACAAACTCATTATAGCTGGTTTGTTCTCTCCTCTCTTTTGTTTTGGATTCCAATATTATCGGTGATTTTTAAATTAATTATGATGTAGTATCATTTACAGACAGAAATTGTGTTTCTCTTTGCTAATTTTTTGTTGTTTCTTTTCAATTTCTACATACAACACAAAAAAACAAAATCACACAACAAAAATATATTTGTTTTTAAAAATTCCATTTTAATTTTGTCGAGAAAATGTATTTTATATAATATTTATCTATTCATAAGAAATAATTGGTTAAATATATACAGTAACTATAACTATAAGTTTTGTTTGATGAAAATAAAACATATAAACATCAGTTCCGAGAGAAATATCTAATCGGTATATCTATAAGAGGCTTTGTTCTAAATTGACGATGGATTGAAACTCTACAGACTTTTAACATTTCTGGGCTTTTCTTCTAACTTTTTATTTGGGCCTTACAACAAACCATAGCCCAACTCCATCATCAGTCCATAACCAGGCAGCTTCAAATGAACCGAAGACTCAGCTGAAGAACCGGAATTAAACCGGAGATAAAAAAAACCTCACAGTAAAGCCTTATAGCAAAGTTAAATCGGTCGGATCAGAAGACCCAGAGAAGAGATTGCTACTACAGCAGTTGGAGCGTTGCGTGATCCTCCTGATTGATTTCAAATTTTCAATAGATATTTTTTCGAGCGTTGTGATTATAATGAGCTAGTTGTATCAAGTGACTTGCTAACTTGTGTGTTTATAAGATCTATAGATAGAGCCATAGAGGTAAATACGAAAGCACTAATGCTAAAATTTATATACAGCGTAAATTTAAAAGGTGCAATATAAAGAAATACATATATAATATCTTAATATATATATATATTTTTTTGGTCAACCATTGAGCCATAACTGGTCGACCCATTAGCCTAATTCCTACATCCGTAGGAACCGGGACTCGATTCCGGATGTGATAGTACCTTCTACAAATAGACTTAGCTCCTGTCACTTCACAATATCTCAATATTTTGAAGTCATAAATTGTTATTAGTTCTCTGTTTCATTTGATCTAGACCTTTGAGTCGGCCAAAAAAATTGTGGAAGATGTTGAGGAATGGTTCATTGCTCAGAGTATGGACCCAAATGGAGAGCCGAGAGCGGAAGATAATGCAGGTGAAATTACAACTGAGTCACTAAATACAAGGGTTGATTGCTGGGTTCCTCCTCCATTGCACTGGTTTAAATGTAATGTTGGGTTATCATGGTCGAGGAGAAATCAGTTAGCAGGAGGGGCATGGGTTCTGAGAGACGACAAAGGAGAAGTGTTACTACACAGCAGAAGAGCCTTTACCAACATTCAAAGCAAAGATGAGGCAAGTTTTTTGGTGACTAAGTGGGCAACTGAAAGTATGATAAGTCACAACTGTGTAAATGTTGTCATGGCAGTGGAGGATGTGTTTCTGGTTCGGTATGTTCTGAGGCCAAAAGCATGGCCGTCTTTCAACTACGAATCCAATGAGTTGTTGAAGCTTCTGGGATTGGTTTGTGATTGGAAGTTTGAAGTTGAAAAATCGACAACTAACAGAGGAGCTTTTCTCATCGTTCAAAGTGTCACAAGTGAGTGTAGGATTCAAACTTATGTAGCTTCTGGGGTTCCCTCTTGGTTGCATAGTGTTTTCGAAAATGAGAGAGTTCTATCCTCTGCATAGTTTTCTTTTGATAAGTTGTCTAAGTCTGGTTCAGTAGACAACCTTTTTTGGTACGGCCATGTTCACAATAATGGCGTTGATGTTAGTTTTAGACTGTAGTCTAACTCTTGGTTTCTTATAGATTTTAGAAACCTGTAACAGCTTTTGTAACCTGCTTGTTACTACACCCATTAATATAATTCAGTTGACCAAAAAAAAAAAAGACCTTTGCTTATTTATATTCAAACTTTCTGATTTTTAATCTAAATTAAAGAAACTCCTAAACAGTATCAATCTTCAGGAACAGTGCAATTAATAAACTTCCAGATTTTTTGTTTCTTGAAAAATAAACTACACAGATAAAGAAAAGTAAACTATACTTGTTATCTTTCGGACCTCCTAGATCCTGGGACCAGCTCCACCTCTTGCAAAAGTCTCACTGTACCTTTTCTAAGTTGGTTTTAATATTATTTGATTTTCTTTTTTGGATTTTAAACTAGAGGTATTCTGATGCTTGGATCGAGTTAAGAAACAAACCATTTGAGTTCGAGTTTTGGAGGTTAGAAAATTAAGATTTAATATGATAAATATAAAAATTCAGTTTGGTTTTGGTTCAGGTTATTTTGGACTCGGATCAAATTAATATATATTTTCAAACTACTAAAAATTGGTTTTTTTTAGCAAATAAACAAAAAAATTAGGTAAAGTTCCGTATTTTCAGGTAAAATATCCAGTATTCCAGAAAATTAGGAGTTTTGGATATTCAAATAAAAATTTAGGTATTTGGATCCTACATTATTAGTATATATATAAATATATCATCTATTTTGGATTTAAGTTTGGTTTAGGTTTAAGTTTTTGGAAGGAGAAATTTAGGATCTAATCGAGAAGATATTATGGGATGTGAGGAACTATTTTATCAAGGTGGCAGCATGGTTTGAAGAGGTGAGAAAAAAAAAAAAAAATGAATGTTAATTAAGGGTTTAGTTCTCTATTTTTTAATTGGTTTGGGCTTTGGCTACTCTTCTTAGTAAATAAATGTTTTTAAAGTTAAAAGTAAAAAATATTAATATTTATAAGCTCTAATCATGATTAAGGAAATTGCCCTAATTCTGTTTAGGTAGCTGTCGGCTACGAGAGTTCCTTAGCCGAACTGCCATGGAAAAAGAGGAAATCGAATCCATCATTTACTCTATTTTTTTTGTCACTCTCAGATGTTTTCATCTTAAATTGCTTATCCCGTTTATCCAATCAAAAAAGAGGAAATCGAATATAAATCAAAATTTTCGAAACAGTTTTTATTCAAATTTTTTATTTCAATTTTATGATAAACATCTAATTTGGATAATATCTTTCGATTTGTCCAAATAAAAGAAAGATATACTTGGAAGATAATGGAACAATGATAAATGGAACAGCTCTTCGACTAAAAATAGTAAATATAATAACATACGAAGAAAAAATAATATTTACGTATAAAAAAGTATAATATATATTGTATACGTAAAAAATAAATTTTTCTGAACAGTTTTGGTTCAAATGAATGATGCTAGTTTTTTTGTCGACATCTAATTTATATTTTATCTTCAGTTTTGTTTGGAATAAAAGACAGACATAAGTACTTGGAAGATAATGGAACAATGACCACAAATATTAGTTTTTCGACTAAAAATAGTAAATATAGAACCCGAATAAAATAACATGTAAGTACAAAGTAATACAATGTGTGCAGTATAAGTAAAAATTAAAGTTTTCAAAATAGTTTTTATTTAAAAATTTTATTCCAATAAACACACCTAATTTAAATAATATTTTCAGATGAGACGATATAATCTGCTCTTGACCGGAACCTCTTAATTATTAAAAAAGTATTTTTGAATTTGTCCAAATAAAAGAAACAAAATAATGAAACAATGACCACACGAGCATGCAAACGGATTACAACCGTTCTTCGACTAATAATAGTAAGCATATCACACGAAGAAAGTAGCATGTACGTACAAAAGAGTACAATACGTGTATCACACGCAGAAAATATTATGTACATACAAAAGAGTATAATACGTGTATTAATGTAAAATGACAACTTATACATACGTGTAAATGTTTGGCTACAAGTGTCTCCTTCTCCCAAGGACACCACACATTTGAGAGACAAAATTGCCTTTTACGGCAGTTATACACGTACTAATATGGTTCAGCTAAAAGTTAATTCACCAGAGGAAAAATGGTGACCGAGCAAATATAGATGAATCTATATTATTAAAAGGGAAGGGAAGCACTTTTAATAAAGAGACGTAGGATTAGAGATTATTACAATCAAATGCCACTCAAATTAGAATAAAGATATGTAATTTTTGAAGTCAAATAGATTGATATTAATTAGAGCCAAACATATTGATAGTCCTTAGTTGTGTAATAGCCAAACAAAAATTTAAATGATGTTAATACATAAAATTCGGGTATAATTAAATCCTACCATAAATAAAAGAAATATTTATTAGATTAGGAAAAACAGAATAAAATCAGCATCCCTAAAAATTGCAAACTACCTTAACTAATATCTAAATAATTAATTTTCAAATCTTGAATAAAGAAATAATCCAAACGTGTTAATATCTTTTTTAGCCGAAAATAATGTAGTTATATAAAAAAAACACAACATAAGGAAATTATAATAAATTCAAAATCTCATATATTTAATATCTACTATAAATACAAGATCACAATACTAAATATATTCTTCATATCATCGATAATTCAAATTGCAATATTTAAGAGGTGCAAAATTCATGTATTGTTTCCAAATCAGTATAATTTGCACACTAATAACAAGGTAATATTACCAAATTATTAGAAAACCTGTGTTTTTCAAACAAACTTTCATATTTATATTAATAATATAATTTATATAATACTCATAGTCTTAGGAGAATATTCCATTAGTGAAACTAAATATTAAGTAATAACAAGATTGTATAAAAATTTATTCTTATCAAACCTAAAAAAATATCTATGAATCGGCCAATTTTCTTTTTGTATAAATATTGCAGTAATCATTTTCAATTCAAAAAAAACTTTCAAATCTCTTTTACTCCAAAACAGAAACTTATTATCAAAGGAAATAAAACTTTGATTTACTACAAAATATCAAATCGAAAAAGTAAAACAGGATATTCTTTATTTTCTTTCTTTGTTAAAACTTTTTTTTTCCAGTTTAATCTCTCTTTTAGTATATAATTGTCTGTTCTTTTGACTAATAGCGACGATATGTTTATGTAGGGCTTGAAGTTCACATTGCTGGAGAACCATAAGGAGTTGCCTCCAGCTAATACAAGGTCAGAAATTTAAAATTTATTATTTAGAGAGTATAATAGATGCTAATTTCACAAAATATTCTAATGGTTATCTAAACTTTTTAAATATAGGTTAAGAACATAAAGGTTGGTGGAATAAGAAGACAATAGATACATGAAGGTACCAAAATATTAATGAATTTAATATTTTTTAGCCACACATAATTTAATAATACTTATATGTATATATATGTTTGCAGATGGTAAAAAGAACAAATATTGTTACTACATATGATGTGAAAGAAAAACATGAAAAAGTTATTGATTCTAATCAATTTCACTAATTGATTATGTTTAGATCAATATTTTTAAATGATTGGGTTTTAGCATAACCCAGACCAGAATACCTTCCAGTTCACAGTTAAACGGGTTTGACCGGCCAGTCCGGTCTAGGTTTCAAATTATTAGTTTAGATTTTATATATAGAGGAAAACATGTAATTATATATTAGATTTGTTTATCCATCCTCACATATAACGTAGGTATATATATGTATGGCATAAAAAAATCAAAATGTTACTAACATATTTTATAAAAAAAAATCTATTGTATTTACATTTTTGTTTCTTTTCATTTAGTTTGTGTGCTATTTAAATTGGGACAATCAAACAAAACAAAACATATGGCTAGAATTGCCTATCCATATTGATAGGAACAAGATAAGTATAAATTCAAATAATATAAGGAAATCAAATTTAATTCTACCGCATAAGTAGAACTTATCATACCAACTAAAAGAAAGAATCCCCCTAATCTTCGTGAACCATATAATGCGACTTTATAGAGTTTCGAATGGATAAATATCTATTTTAGGACAATTATTTCAAAAAATTGGGTACTTTTAAAAATTACAGAGTTTGAGACTATCAAACAGAAAATAATTTTTTACCCGATCTCTTAAAATATACTACTTTATAGATCATTAGTGTCAGAAATTATGTTGGTAAACAACTTCTATCCAGTTTGGACAACTAACTTGGAGTTATATTTTAATTAATATTTGGTTAATAAAAAGGACATATTTTATAGATTAGAATTTTGTTTTTGAAACGCCTGTTACCCATAGGTTTTGCAAATTCAACAGGACGAATGCAGATATTGCTCATGTTGTTTTTGGAGAACCGGTTTTTTAGGAGTAAAACATAGCAAAATCGTTACGAGGTAGGCCTATCAATGTGGGTTCTCCCAGCTAGACAATTTAGGTAATCCAATGGTTAATCTTTATAACCGATCACTTTGGTTCACATTTGATTCGCATCCATCGTCGTGTCGATCCAAATGTTATGGTAAAATCAGTTTTGATCCAAAACCACAATTATGAAATAGAAAAAACATGACATGTATGGGAAGTGACAAATTTTTCTGTCCAGAAATAAACATATTATTTTTGTTTATTTTTTATCTGTAGTTGTTTCTACTAATAACAAAACAGATTTGATCCTACTTTTTGACAAAAACAAATAGGATATTGTACTGGTATGAGTTTAGATTATAAATAGGAATTAATAATATTTGTTAAAAATATGTTTACAAACATAATTTCACACATACATAATATATTGTAGACCTGATAAATACTCCATCCGTTTCATAATATAGGATGTTTAGAGAAATATTTTTGTTTCATAATATAGGATGTTTTCAATTTTTTATGCCACTTTTAGATTAAATTTATTTTTTCTATTATGCAAACTTGTTTGTGATTGGTTAAACTTTTTAAAAGTAACTATTCCTTAATATGCGTGTTTTCACTAAAACATCCTATATTTTGAAACGGAGGGAGTAACATTAGTTCTTGAAATCAATCCCGCACGTATGTGCAGGTCCGAATCTAGTGTATATGTAATATACAGAGCAAATATACTAAATGTACTTCACATTGATACCAAAAAAAACAAAAGAAAAAAGAAATATAATTAATGTATTTAAGAATGTTTCTGAGATGTTTGGAGGGACAATGCTACAAAATTACTAGAAATTTTATTAACATCTTCTGTACCACAGTTACCTTAAATTGACTTTTTTTTTTCTTTTTCTTTTGTTCATAAAGAGAGAAGAATTGATTATGAGAAGTTCTATATCGATCTAATTTTTTATTATTATTAATGAAAGTATGAAACAATACAATTAATAAAAGAAACTCAACATTAATAATTAAAATGTCTTCATTTAAAAGAAAAGAAAAAAATTATATGGAATGTCATTTTTGACGTACCAATTTAAGTAAGATTCGTTTTTAAGAATACAACTTCTGGTGTATATGTGAATTTCTACATACTCTATAAAGTAAGCGAAAATAATATTGAAAAATACTAGCAAAAAATCGATAGAATATATTTAGTTAAGATAGTATATTTGCTAGTATTTTTCAATATTATTTCCATTTTAAACCATTAAAATTTAAAATAAATGAAATTGCCATCGTGAATTATCATTATTATCTAGATTAAACGAAAACAAGAAGTAAAATATATTTGCAGAACGAATCAAGTGGCTTCAATTTCATTAAAACATGGAAATCAATGAAGAGAGTGTCATATGTCTCATTCTTTCTCGAGGCAAATCTCTGCTCCTATAGATTCGTAGGTGCCTATGAGACTCAAATTGAAGCCATGCATGTCTTTTGCTTTCACAATTTTGTCATTCCCCATGCCAACTTCTCACAAATTCTTACAGTATTTGCATATATATGTACATATTGCACATTTCCATATCTAAATATCGTGGCGTGACACGATGACCTTTTAACTAATTGATAGCTAGTCGTACAATGGCTTCCTTCTGGTAGTCAGAAACCAGGACTGTGTAAACTTCAATTCTGACTTTATATTTGACTAGTCTAGATTTCAGTTTTGAAGCTAAATTATAAAACATCTAACTATAATATTGTATTTATACATATAAACAACATATGTATGCTCTCCATAAGTTTTTAATACAGTACGAGACAGTGGTATATATCTGTAATTAGAAAATTTATACTATATGCTACCATTAATAATTTTAAAGTCATGTTTTTTCTTTTTAAGTTGTAGTATGTTTTTTTTTGTATTTATATAAATTACTTATAGTCCAAATAAAGGTTTGTGTATACATTTAAGCATGTACGGTGATTTTGCCGCTCAACTAATTAATGTATGCTAGTATATTTTCGAAACTCTAAATTCTAATGAGAAACATATGAAAATGTGTGATATACTATCTCGTACGGATATCGATTACATTACTCTATCTGAAAGGAAATGACATGTCCAAATCTGAACTCTCAATTTCCTCTTCACCGAGGAAAATTACAAGGTCGACATTGGATTCACGAAATGCGACCACGAAGCAAAACAAGTAAGCTACTAGAGTTTTCTAGTTTTTGACGGTTTACCAAATATAATCAGGAATTTGTTTCTTTGCTCGGAACTTTTTGAATCTGATCGTTAAGAAATCGAAGAGCCAAGCGACTCTCTCGACTTCATATTGTCGTGTTATATGAAAGAAAATATGATATAATATAAGATTTGTCAATTTCCGAAGCAAACTAGATACATAGGCCTTCTCATGACCTACAAAGAACACAATCCAACCAGCTATCTTTTGCCGCCCTATTATATTTAACGTTCGTATTTATCCTTACTATCTCTTACATTTCCAAAACTTTAATGGCTCTTCTTCTTCATTATAACACTTTCAAAAAAACATTCGTAATCCCCAGAGAGATAAGGGGTACTTAAATCTGCGTAGGAAAATGTTTATGTATAGTTATAGAAAATTTGACATTTTTTTTTTGTTTGTTAAAGATGTCAAATACTGTATAAACTACTATTGTTATCTTTGTTAGTAGCCGCATATAAATTGCTGCAATATTTTTAGAAATAATAACCAGAATAGATCCAAATTATTATTTTTCTTTCAATTTGTCTTCTCATAAAAAAGTAGCCTCTTTTTTACCATCTCAGCCGCTCCACGCGATGTTTTCAGAGTCCCTAGCACAAAAAACAACACGCATGTCACTATCTCTCTCTCTTCATTTGACTCTGTTCCACTCCCTCACTAAAGTTGGCACTATAAATATGAGAGCCTCCCCATGAATTTCATGCATCATTCAAACCCACATGCATAAATATACCTCTTTTAAACCCTAATCTTCTCAACAACAGCAAAATAAAAATAAAACTTTGAGCCACTCATAAATGGAAAACGAAGGTAACGCAGGAAGTACTGCAAGTAGTTCAAGATGGAACCCAACGAAAGATCAGATAACGTTGCTAGAGAATCTTTACAAGCAAGGGATACGAACTCCGAGCGCCGATCAGATACAGCAGATCACCGGCAGGCTCCGTGCGTACGGCCATATCGAGGGTAAAAACGTCTTCTATTGGTTCCAGAACCATAAGGCGAGACTACGTCAAAAGCAGAAACAAGAGCGTATCACTTACTTCAACCGTCTCCTCCACAAAACCTCCCGTTTCTTTCACCCTCCTCCTTGCTCAAACGGCACGTACTTCTCATCCTTATTCTTTCTTACGTAACTTCTACGTCCCTTCTATTATATAATTTTTCAAAAAACCACGACCATAAGTTATATTTGTGGATGTATACTGCTTTGTTTCTGTAATAAAGATAAAGACTTTTTGAGTTATATAAATTAAACCATGTGAATTTTATCTAGAAATTATAATAGCGTTAGATACAAAAAGGATGATCGTAGAAATATTTTGAGATGTCTATTAAGATCACTTTATGTTATCTTTCATTGTTATTAACAATACTGAGAATTGCTAAATGTTTTTTTGTTTTGTTTTCTGGTTATGAAGTGGGTTGTGTTAGTCCCTACTATTTGCAGCAAGTAGGTGATCATCATATCAACCAACATGGAAGTGTTTACACAAACAATCTTCTTCACAGAAACAATGTGGTGATTCCGAGTGGTGGCTACGAGAAACGGGTTATCACAGATCATAAGAAGCAACTCTCGGACATAACAACAAGAACAACTAGAATGTCCATGTCTTCAAGATTTGACCGATTTGCCCTTCGTGATCACTTTGACGGTGAGGGTATTAACGTCAATTCTGGTGGACGGGAGACGCTTCCTCTATTCCCACTTCAGCCTTTGAATGGGACTAGCGACGCTGGTGCGGGAAATTCCTGTTTTGCCCCTGGGAGTGATTCTTCGGTGGTTTGTTTCGGCGATGACGGTGGACGAGAGCAGCCGTTTATGATCGACTTCTTCTCTAGTGGTGGTTCTTCTAGTCGTTTCGATAATAATGGAAATGCGCTGTAACGATTACTGTTCAATATGTTTTATTTTATCTTTTCTTTTTTTTTTCTGTTTGGAGATTAAAGTTTTTTTTTGGTGAACTGTTTGGAGATAAGAAGTTTATTATCATCTTTCAGTTGTTTAAAAATAAATAAATAAAATACCAAACGGAAGGAAATGAACATTTGAAAATTGAAACGAAATGTAATTAACATTAACATTATCCAGAGGAACTCAGGAACATATTCAAGGAAACGAAATGTTAACCTAATCGATCTAAAAATTAGAATTTCACTTCTAAAATCAAGTAAAAAGTACTATAAAATATCTGTGGCCTTTTCCTACATTAAGGTGATAAGAATTTTACATAAGGAAAGTAAAATAAAATAAGACTTGTATATTATCGAAGTTCAAAGTTCTCTTTACAAATATTTAGATCCTCATGCATTTGATGGTGAGTCGAATAGTGTTATATATCAATATTACATTCAAAAAAGTAATGTAGTTGTTTTTCGTTAATTTAACGTCTGTGTACGAAGGCGTTGGAAAAATGTATAACTAAAAGAAGATTAAGATACTATCATCATATCTTAAACATATTATTAAGAGTACAACGGAAGCAACCAAAAGATTACAAAGCCACTAGAAAAAGGCACAGTGAGATCGATCAGCGTTCATCTATAGACGTCTTTTATTTTACTTATGCTAAACCATAATCTGCATACAAGTGCTGATATAAGCTCCCGCTTCACTTGACGCTGCAACAATACAAACGATATCAAGATTATAAGTTAAAACAATATAAAAGTTATAGTATATATATATCATGGTGTTTAGATCGAGTATACGTAGCCAAGCCAAAAAGAAAAAATGAAGATACGAGCTATTTACAAATATAAAAACGCTTACTTCTCGCAGTTAGTGCTCATGGAGATGGGGTAGGGAATGGTAACACCGCACTTTCCAGGAAGGCCAGAGGCTAGACTTGGGTCGAGACCAGACAAGCCCTTTGCAGTGGACTGTAGGCATCGGCATGCTTGTTGGCGGTCTGGTGTGGTTTGAGCCATACCGTTCAAACTTTTAACTCCTTCACAGCACGGACCTGGTACCACTCCACCTTTTGACAGGTAGTTGGCACATGGAGCCAAGCTACTTGCCACTGTTCCGCATGAGATGGCTGCATCGGCTGATGCAACTATGCAGACCGTAAAAACGAGGCATGTGAAGAACCTGAGACCCAAAGCCATTGTATTTGCTCTTCTTTTTTGAGTGATTACAAAATTGGAAGTTTCGTTGAGTTTGTTTTCTAAACTATGTGTTTTGCTGTTGAATGTGAGAAAAGTGGGAAGTCATGATGGGTTTATATAGGGATTTCAGATGAGGGGAAAATGGTAACTAATAGGGTTTGTTAGTAGTTGGATTTGCATTTACGTCATTCGTTTCCTCTAGTTTCTTCTACTAGTTAAGGAGAAGAATGTACATGAATTGTTTAGTGTGTTATTATATTTATAGACTAGAGTGTATCTTAAACATCAATATACGTACCTATCGACTATCGTACATATTTTGCATATTTTTTTAATATTTATATCATGCTTTTGAGCGATTTATAGTATTTGAATAATGACTCTAATTAAGCTTGAAGCACTAACACACACAAGGAATTCGTATTTTTAGCAAAGCATGATCTATTATTGTATATTTCATTACCCAAAAAAGAAAAAGAAAAATCATTACCGTCCAATTTTTATGCATATCGTAACATTGAATGAATACTATGTAAAATGTAAATTGATCTACTTAACTGTTTTGAATTTTTTTATATTCATCAGTTACGTGGGTAAATTTTTTTTTTTTTTTTTTTTAT
>NC_025686.1:24508425-24573359 GCF_000633955.1 Camelina sativa | reverse complement strand
AACTATCTTTGTTCAATCCTCATATATTTTTTTTTGTTTTTTTGTCGTCTAAGATAACACACATTAACACGTTTTGATTTAAAAGCAAGGTCTTCGTTGTCCATATATTCTTTTAAAAAAAAATTAACAATTAAAAAGGTCGTCCGAGACTAGAGGGTGGTTCGTACTCAGACAATTAACAACTACTAGCCGAAATCTATATACTGTTAATTACCGTCCAATTAATGCAATTTGTAAACCGAGGGACACGTGTATCCAAACAATAAACATCACAACTCTCCCAACTACATTAGTCATATTCTCCAATTCCATTGGAACACTTTTTATTTCTAATTAATGCACTGTCCACCGTTTCCTATTATAGCACTATTGTTGTCTATCAATTGTCGTAGGTTTTAGACCTTTATAGGATAAGTAGGAAGCTGAATTTATTATTGTTATAAAAAAAAAATGTTAAGCGAACAAGAATCTGAGTTTTAATATGTAAGCCCGGTTATCGGGAGGCCTTAGATTGAACCAGCTGGGTTGGTGATTCTGATTCATATGCGCGGAGAAAGAAGCTTGTTTCTCAAGTTGCCAAGAAGCTAGAGAATTTTTGTGTTTTTTTTACATTGAAGAAACAGAGGTTTGAGAATTGTAAAGAATGCACATTTTTTTTCTTTTTTTTTTTGCAAAACTGGATACGAAATCTAGAGGTCTATTTATAGAGAAGCTATAGACTACTTTAACACCAACCTAATGTAATTACGAAATCTAAATCAAAGTGAAAAGAAAAAAAAAACCTGAAAAGGAAAAACAGAGTATTTTCGAACGTATAAAGCTTAGGACAAAGTAATAATGAGCTGCATCAGTGATTGAGAGTGTTTTGAATCTTAATAGGTAGTGCTCTTCTATAGTAATTAACCCCACATTGGAAAAAGTCGGTTTTGCATCTCAAGTCTTGAGAGTGTTTTCAAATACTCTAGCTAGCACCTGATCACTTGATAGGAATCCTCGTTTCTGTTTTAGTTAATTATGTTGGTCATCGTAACATTTTTTTTTTTCCGTTAAGAATTGCAGAAAATATACTGTTCTTTTACAGTAGCTGAGCTTACAAATAATAGTGAACTATTTGAAGTAGAGAAACACATGTTTGAGTAAAGTCAAGAGAAGGGATTAGTAAAGTTACTAACTGGATGAGAAAATATTTTTTTATTTAACAGTAAATGGATGGGAGAAAACCATTCGTCAGCATGTCTTCTTCGTATATATATACACATAGTGTGGTTTAGTGTTCTTTTAGGGTATTTTACTTAAATATTATTGGTTACTTAATTATGAGAACGCTTCACTTTATGATCATTACGTTCGAGTGCGTTGGAGGAAAGATCTAAAGAGAAGATGACTAGCTAATTAAGAAGGTACTATTATCATATCTGAACCACGTTAATACAACACATGAAAGGAAAAAGATTACAAAGCATCGAGACAAGCAAAGGCATGGCAAATATCAGCTTAGGTAGCCGTGTTTTATTTTACTTATGATATTCAAAACCAAACTCTTCAGGCAAATGATGAGGTAAGCTTCCATTTCACTTGATGCTGCAACAATACAGACGATCAAGAGTATAAATAATTACGTCGTTAGAAAAAACTAAATCATATCGTCTCAAGATCGAGTAACTAACCAAGTTAACAAAAAAAAAGGAATATATATTGGAGAAAAATATTACGAGTACTAAAAACTTACGTGGCGCAGTTAGTGCTGGTGGAGATGGGGTAGGGAATGCTAACACCACACTTTCCAGGAAGGCTTGAGGCTAGACTTGGGTTAACGCCCTTGGCAGCGGACTGTAAGCATCGGCAAGCTTGTTGGCGGTCAGGTGTGGTTTGAGCCATACCGTTCAACTTTTTGACTCCTGCACAACACGGAGGCGGCACCGCCCCACCTTTTGATAGATAGCCTCCACATGGAGCCAAGCTACTTACCACTGTGCCACATGTGATAGCTGCATCTACGGATGCAACTATGCACACAGTCAAAACAAGGCATGTAAAGAACTTCAAAGCGAAAGCCATATTGTATTTGTGCTTCTTTTTGGGTGATAACAAAATTAGTTGATTTTTTCTTTCTTTCTAAACTTGTGTTTTGATAGTTGGATGTGAGAAAGTTGGAAGGTGCTGATGGGTTTATATAGGGATTTCAAATAGGAAAATATATGATGACTAAGTAGGTTTGTTAGTAGTTGGATTTGCATTTACTTCATTCATTCCTTCTAGTTTCTTCTACTAAGCAGAGCATTAGTTTTGACAACAACAGAATAACAATGTTTAGTATGTATTTGTTTAAGATTACAAATATATCTAAATGTTACTAGAATTCAGTAGTTCTTTTTAACGATTTGGTTATCTTTAGATATAATAAGCGTTTTGAGTGATGCTTCGAGAGTTAATAATATTGCTTGGGAAAATAAAATAGTAGAACGAATTGCGATGAATTTTGTAAAATGTACCTTCAGTACATTATCAAATAACTTTTTTTTTTTTGGTTTCATACACAATCTTTGACTTATCAGCTAGTATTTGCTATTAGTTCGTGCTATGTGAATTAATATTGAATACCGACCCATTCAATGCAATGTGTAACTGAGGGACACGTGTACCCAACACTAATAAACATCAGATATCTCCCAACTAGCCCCATCACATTCTCTAGATCCATTGGACCACCTTTAATTTTGCTAGTATTAATTAATTTAATATGGTCATAAGATCAGTGAAAAATTGCACTTCAAAAACTCTAATAAAAGGTGAATAAAACTTACCCGTGGATAATACATGAACACTTTTAAAAATGATTCTAACAGTTTCTTGTGAAGCATAATATCAAAATTTATTAATTAGCCTGGTGAAGAAAGCCAAAATAATGTTATTTGCATGAAATTTGGTTAATTAGTCATTGTTCTAGTACAGTATGGGGCAGAAAAAGATTGAGCACGGAGTGATTAATTAGTTGTTCAATCTGAGATGTCGAAGTTGTTTGCAGTTGATAGTTGGTGCGTAATTTGAGATGTGGTACCCATCACCAAAAAAAAAAAGAAAAAATTGAGAGGTGAAATGTGAGTATGTGACTTGCGTTTACATGCATGTTTCATTTTTTCCCCAAAGAAATTTCTGGATAAAATTATAAAAGATAATTTCTGAGTACGATTCTTTGAATAAATAATCAAATACAAGAATCTTCTAATTGCACAACCATTTGTTTTCTAAAATTCTGGTTTTTCTATTTCTCTCGATTGGTCATATCATATCATATATATTCATATATATATTTAAACTATTTATTATAGTAATGGGTAACTATAAATATTGATTTCAGAACAATATATGCTCTCGAAGAGTAAGTATTAACGTAACTTTAATACAATGGTAAGGTAATGCATGTCTCACATAAACAGAAGTATGGAAAGTCGAAACAGCTAGCTCTCTCATAATATTTAGCTATGTTATAGTTATTTTTACTATCTTTTTTAGTATCAAACAATTTACATTTGTTACATGTTGTGTATATCTTAGAACAATTAAGAAACTTTTATTATTTTTTAAAAATATATAAGATGGAGACCATATCGTAATAACTGAATATCATATTTCCTCTGTTTCATTTTAATTGGTGTTTAAGATTTTACACACAAATTTAAACTCACATAATAATTTTCATTTTAATTTATCTTTTTAACATAGCAACATTATTAAGTAAACTGAATCCAACCAATAAAATAAACATATTGCAAAATATCAATGGTAAAAAAAAGACACATGTAATTTTTCATAAAATATTGAAAATAATGTTTAAAATGAAATAAAGAAAGAAATTATAAAACATCACTTGAAGTGATGTGCAGAAAGTAATATCTTTGGAGTTTTAAAAATTTTGCAATTTAATATAAAATATATATAAAATTACACTGGTTATCTTAATTTTATTTTAAAGATCATGATATCATCTTAAAATTGATATGAATTAATGATGTTTTACAGAATTTAAATATTGAGTTGATAAAAACCTTAGGAACAGAATAACGTGAAATAATTATTACATTAGTGTCGGCAGAGGTTTGTGTGGTTAAATTCATAAATTGAGACTTTCAACCACGTACCAGTGTACTATTATCAATCTTGTACGATGTTGTTTGACGATTTTTGGCCGATAGTATCCAAGACCATATATCAACCCTTCACGTTCAAGACTCTGTGAGACATTAGAGAAGCACCATCACATGCGTAGAACAAAAATAAAAGGAACTATGTATATGTGTAAGTATAAGCGATGCATGAGAATGCATGTGATTTCAGTGATTATGAGTTTGTGGCTAATAGAGCGATAGTGTTAATCTGTTATTGAGGGAAATATAGCATTCTATCATATGCACAAAAGACAAATTCGGTTTGGTTTGTACATCTCGCTTGAGACTAGTTTTGGTTAATGGTTTATTAAAAGACTCGAATTTTATCGCTCTATTATACTGACATATGATAAAACTTTTTGTTGTATACAAACGCATTTGTAATTTTGTATTATTGATTATATATACGAAATTTGGAAGAAAAAAACTCCATATAGCATCTATCTCATTCAATTATGTAGGAAGTTATAAAATGTGAACTTTTCTAAATCTAATGGCCATAGACAATGGCAGTTCATAAAAATCCATAGTTAGTTAATCTGAGATGGTGCTAGTTATAATTAGAGTTGTGTGATGTTTAGTGGTGGTTACACGTGTCCCTCAGTTGCACCTCGCATTAAATTTGACGGTATTTCACTATTTAATTTTATTCGCCGACATTTTATTTGATTATGTACAAATGTACAATGAAGATACAATTTCAACAACGTCGCTCAAAACATGTATGACCAATTTTTAAAGGGAAATAAATCCTTTTTCTAACAGTTTAGATACATGAACGTATCACTTTTTTTTTGTACATTCTGAAATTATTTTATTGTTTATATATGACTGAAAAAAAAAATATTCTAATTAGTGGAAGAAACTAGAAAGAATGAATGAAATAAATGCAAACTTTTTTATCAAAAAATAAATGCAAATCCAACTACGTACTACTAACTAGTAACTACCCCTACTTAGTCATCATATTTTCTCCCATGGCCAAACGAAATCCCTATATAAACCCATCCTCACTTCCCATTTTTCTCACATCCAGCAACGAAAACACAAGCTAATAAATATTGTTATCATCTATCACCCAAAAAGAAGAGCATACACAATGGCTTTCGCTTTGAGGTTCTTTACATGCCTTGTTTTGACTGTGTGCATAGTTGCATCCGTAGATGCAGCTATCACATGTGGCACAGTGGTAAGTAGCTTGGCTCCATGTGGAGGCTATCTATCAAAAGGTGGGGCGGTGCCGCCTCCGTGTTGTGCAGGAGTCAAAAAGTTGAACGGTATGGCTCAAACCACACCTGACCGCCAACAAGCTTGCCGATGCTTACAGTCCGCTGCCAAGGGCATTAACCCAAGTCTAGCCTCTAGCCTTCCTGGAAAGTGTGGTGTTAGCATTCCCTACCCCATCTCCACCAGCACTAACTGCGCCACGTAAGTTTTTAAAATTCTCGTATATCTCCTTTCCAATATTATTTTCCAACTTGGCTAGTTACTTGATCTTGAGACAATATGATCTAATTTTTCTAAGGACGTAATTATTTATACTTTTGATCGTCTGTATTGTTGCAGCATCAAGTGAAATGGGAGAGCTTTACGTCATCATTTGCCTGAGGAGTTTGGTTTCGTATATCGTAATAGTAAAATAAAAGTCGGCTATCCAAGCTGATATTTACCATGCATGTCTTTGTTTGTTTGATGCTTTGTTGCTTTTTTATGCTGTATACTTGTATCTTACATGTTCAAGATATGATAATACTGCCTTATTAATCATCTTCGCTTTATATATATCTTTCGTCCAACTCATTCGAACGTAATAATCATATAGTGAGGAATTCTATAACTAACCAATTATATTAAGTAGCTTCTAGTATTGGAGTGGATATACAAAATTGTGACACAAAATACTATTTGGAAATTCGATGAAGAAAGGTTTTACTAATGTGAAGCCGTCAAATCGAACGTTAAATTTAATACATGACAAAAAAGACAACAACAAAATTTAGTATGTATAAAATTGTAAATCAGTAATCTAAATTTAATTTTAAAAATTCTTATGAAAAACAAAATTCAGTTCAATTTTTTATTAAGAAAAAAAAAAAGACTAAATGAATTTGGATACCGTCCCATAGATACAATTTCCACCTTCTGCACCGTCTTCGTGATATTCGTCACAGAGGAAGAGGATTCTTCAGTTTCGGTGAATTCACTGCTGTATTACCAGAAAATTTGAGATATTCAAAAGGAAAAAATTGATACAAAGTTCTTATAGTGATAACTGGTAAGGGTATATCGAAGATTCAAGTTCACTATTGAATGGCTGAGGAACTAGAGACATATGGAATGTGATATTTCACAAATTATCCTTAATAATAATATCTGTAGTCTTTTATCTCTTCAAAATATCAACTTGGAATTTCACATGTTTTGCTCTGTTAAGACGGCTCTGTTTATGGTAGCAACCTAGAGGCTGTGCTTGCTTCTAATAAAAAACCTCTTCTTTTGTATTTATCTTCATCGAATTAAATATATATGTTGTTTATTAGAGTAGCTATGTTTAAAACACACATTGGATCTGTAACTTATAATAAGTAACACTCCCTCTTATAAGCTGCTTCACTCCTTATTACATCTTCTAAAGAGATATTTATTAGACATTGACGTATAAGACTCTTTTGCTGGCAACAACTGTTCTGTTATTGACTCAAGGGTTGGCCGGTGGGTGGCGATTTCCTGTTGGGTTAGGTCCGGATGGGTGCTTATGCCACTTTTTTTCTTCAACCTATTTCCATAAGAAAGATGTTATAAACGATGCCTTATGTTTTTGAATGGGGTATCTGTAAAAATCTTGATCTCCTTACCCAAGTTGGTATCACTCTACCGTAATTCGGTTTTGTGATGATCTTTACAGGTCCAATCTTGAAATGGACTGTTACAAGCAAAAACGGAGGTTAGTATATAAGAGTGCAAAGAACCATGCCCTCAATTTATAACACATTACATAATACATGTAAACCTAACACTACCACACACACACACGAGAGAGTGAGTAATGAGATTACCTTCTCGGCATTCCCGAGTCATGACTCTGCTGAGAAAGAGGCAGATGATAAGGAGAAGCTTGATGATGATATCATGTCTTTTCATTTTTTTTTATAAGTTATAGAGAAATAGCTTATTGTTATCATATAGGATCATCATATATATATATTGGATGTATAGTTAACAAGGCAGAATAAAACAATTTTGTCACATCTAGTTGGTACTCTCCTTGGAGAACCGTGATGATTACTTGGCTTGAAGAAACATGGTGAGATTCTCTGGTTAAAATGTCATATCTTGGGATCCTATGCAATAACATTTCCACTTAGAAATTATAACGTCTGTAGAAATAGGGAAACGCATTACAACTTCTTTCATATTTCTTGTATGTTTCATTCTGTGCAGACCAGCCTTATTGCTTCGGTTTTTATGGACTATGACAATCTGATATTCATTTAGGTTTGATAATCTTTTTGTTGTATTTACCTTGTTGGTCGGTCCGAAATGAGTACATTTAGGCCCATACTTTCTTGGTATCTAATAAAAGCTAATTATCTTTTGGCATACAATTCAAACCATCTAGGCATACAATTCAAAAGATAATTATGGGCCTAGATGTACTCATTCTTAAGAAATTACATGGTTTGGTAATACTCATAAACATAACGGTAGGCTTTTACGGGTGAAAAAAACAAATCCATAAGAGACATACATTAACACAACTATATATATTATATATCGTGGTGATTTCGTAGTGGCTTTGATGATAACACCTAAATGATGACTTATGTAAAGTTAAATTAAAGTAAAATTGAAATGAAGGCCGCAAAATCTTGCCGACGTATAATACTACAGCGACTGTGAAGTGTGAACGTTCTCAAGTTAGAAGTAGCTACGTGACCAAGTTTGCTACTAAAGAAACTAGGTGCTTCCCCACGCAACGCGTGGCTTGTAGTGTAGTTGGCACTTTCTTGTTTTTTTGGTCGTTTTCATTTTCTCTTTTGTATTATTTCGTTTTAATTAGGCATATACGGACTTTGCCGTCACTTTTATTTATACACTATATGTTTATACCATTTCGTTCAGATGTGTATAATTGTGGCGTTTATTTTTTATGAATTATGAATATGTTGTTTCTTGCTTTTGAGGATCCAATCTTATATTGACTGATATTGTTTCCAATACATTTATTGCATTATAGATTTTCTAATTAACTACTTATGTAAACGCTTCATACGTTGATGTTGCAATAATAAGTTTTTTTTTTAAATATCTTCCGTGTAAGTGATTATGTTTGTATGCCCATGTTTTGGTCTAATATCAATAAGATTGTTTCTGTTTTTCTTTAGTTGGCTTTGAAACCAATATTGAGTTAAGCAAATAATGGGTCGAATTATGGTGTTAATAAGTAATATAAATTCTTATGTATATATATTGTATATATGTGACTATAAATTTAGCTAACTAAAAAATTATGTAATATTTAAATACAATTTTGAACATAAATATATATATATATATTTTTTATTTGTGGGAGGAATGTATGAAATTATTGGATAGAAGTTATTTTTGAGTTAAATGACCTTTAATGTCTTTAAAGTGAGTTAAATATTAATAAATTTTTATATGTGTCTTGACTTTTTTTAAAAGGAATACCAAGTGTTTCCTTCCAAATTTGAAGTGATATAGTATTTTAGTTTTCTTATATGATTTTATGAACTTCAATGTAAAAGTTTTTCAAAGTAATAAGTACACTCACTGATTGAATTATAAAATTTGGAGAAATGTTTATTTCGTTTAATCATCTGCTCTTTTAAATAAATTAAATAAGTATGTTGTTATTCCTACAAATAGGACAACATATATTATAGTTTAACCATGGAGTTAAGCAATGGAAATGGAACTTGTGATTGCAAGACAAAATGCTTATATGTTACACATTGATCGTTTAAAAATGAATAGGAACATCTAATTCTCAAATAAAGTTGATTGTTTTGTTAAAACCAACATATGTGAATTTAAATTTAACTATGCAAATTTAAAAAATAAATATGAATAGATTAGAAAGGCAAGAAATATAAAAGAATTTTTTTTTTATATAAATAAAATAAAAATTGAAAACAATGTTAAATATATATAATACTTTCTACATTAAAATATAGAATCAAACTCTTACAAGTTACAACATATATGAGATATATAACAACATTTGATATTTGTAGGAGAGGAGGAGAGAATGTTTACTATAAAATGATAATCCAAATTAGATAATGGAGATGAATCTTTAAAAAATAGAACAATGTAATATCTATATATATATAATACTTTCTAAAGCTATGCTCAGTTACTGTGATCTCAATATTAGATATATTATTCATATTAATCAGAAACAAAGAAGTCACGTTCGGAGGTTTTGGTGGAGGAGTTAACCAAATCTGAATTCTGGATAACCGAAATTAATATATCTAATACTCAATGATCAATCTCGATTGCACACTCTCTCACGTATTGAGATCAATGCAGCGTCCAAAGTCTAACATATGTCTCTGTTTCAAATCCACGTATTTAGCCAACCAAAATATGAATATAAGTTTAACCAACCAAAATAAATAAAAATATTAAAATTTAACCAAAAATAATTTCTCTTGAAAGATAATAAGTTAGTAGGAGGAATGAATTAATGTACAATTATTAGATAGGAGTTACATTTGAGTTAAATGGAGTTACATGTCTTTAATTATAAATACATATTTTAATTTTTTATAACCTAAAATAAAAGGAATACCAAGTGGCTGAATCAAAATTCACATGATTTGGTTGTTTGTTGATATAAACTCAACACTTACACATAATATTTCAAAATAAAAAATATTACTTTTTAAGTGACAAACTAAATTAGTTTTCTTATAAAATTATATGAATTCTTCAATCTCAATAATTTTTAAAATCCCAAGGATAACTTATATTTTTTTGGTTTTCACTCATCAATTTAATTTATAGTGCTAGATTTCATACTAATGGTTTCATCTTTAGAGAATTTAGTGAAATGATATTTTTAAAATTATATTTTATTTTTATATTTAAGTTCCAGTTGAATATGTTTTGTTTTTTGGATCATTTTTTATTTTGATTAAAGACACAAAAAACCAATTGTTTAATTATGTTCTTTTTGTTTTCAAAAACCTCAAATCATAAATATAAAAATATATATATATATTATATTGATATCTGCAGATTTAACAATTGAATCACAAAACAAAATAGTCTTTATAAATGGATAAATGGATAATTATATTGATCTTTAAATATTATATTGATCTTTATAAATTATTAAAAATGATACATGAATATGTGAGATAACCAGAGACATAATAGATAATTACATATGGATCATTTCAACTTTATGATCTTATTGTGTGGTGAATATTGTAAGGAAGTATGAAAATAATGACTTATAAGATGTTAATATAAAATAGAAAATGGAGATAAACATTTTAAAAGATTAAAATAAATATATAAGATATACATATCATACAAACTCTAAAACTAAGCTTTTACAATGATATTTGATTTGATTTTTTATAACCCATACAACAACAATAAAAAAAAAAAAAATACAAAACAAAACAAAACAAAACAAAAAAGAGATTTGAGAATAGTGGAAGAAGATGAGAGAATGAAAGAGTGATAGACTAAGAGAATAAGATAATGAGTATTTATAGGAAGAGAAATGATGAAAAATTACATTTAGAAAAATGAGAGTTACAATTCTAATTTATTGTTTTGTTTTAATACAATTGATTAATACAACTTAGTGGAGAAATAAAGTTAATGCATAATTTATAGGGAGAAGCTATAAAGATTTCAGTTTTATATTATGTGAGTTAAATGTGAAAATTAATTGTTTTAAATTTGTGTTTTAATATAATTTTTTTTTGTTAAAATTGTATTGCCAAG
This sequence comes from Camelina sativa, assembly GCF_000633955.1. Classification (NCBI taxonomy): domain Eukaryota; kingdom Viridiplantae; phylum Streptophyta; class Magnoliopsida; order Brassicales; family Brassicaceae; genus Camelina; species Camelina sativa. The sequence goes on along the minus strand of NC_025686.1, from coordinate 24,562,200 downwards.
TGGACCAATAAGGAGAGACTGGAACTCTACTTTTATATACTCCCTCCATTTCAAAATATAGGATGTTTTAAGCAAAACACGCAGATTAAGAAGACTTNATTTTACAATGATATTTGATTTGAGTTTTTATAACCCATATAACAACAATAACAAACAAAAATACAAAACAAAAAAGAGATTTGAGAGTAGTGGAAGAAGATGAGAGAATGAAAGAGTGATAGACTAAGAGAATAAGATAATGAGTATTTATAGGAAGAGAAATGATAAAAAATTATATTTAGAAAAATGAGAGTTACAATTCTAATTTATTGTTTTGTTTTAATACAATTGATTAATACAACTTAGTGGAGAAATAAAGTTAATGCATAATTTATAGGGAGAAGTTATAAAGATTTCAGTTTTATATTATGTGAGTTAAATATGAAAATTAATTGTTTTTAAATTTGTGTTTTAATATAATTTTTTTTTGTTAAAATTGTATTGCCAAGTGGACCAATAAGGAGAGACTGGAACTCTACTTTTATATACTCCCTCCATTTCAAAATATAGGATGTTTTAAGCAAAACACGCAGATTAAGAAGACTTTACTTTTAACAAGTTCAACCAATCAGAAACAATACTGCATAATATAAAATACTAAATTAATCTAAAAGTTGCATTAAAATTTGAAAGCATCTTATATTATGAAACAAAAAACTTCTCCAAAACATCCTATATTTTGAAACGGAGGGAGTATATGATTAAGACTAAACCAGGTTTAATTGGTCGGCTTTGGTCCAGTTTTTGTTGGTCACACATGAGACTTATTTAGAGGGTAAGACTAAACCAAGTTTAATTGATTGGCTTTCTTAAGAATATATATCCTCACAGAACTTAAACCACTTGTTTGATTTTATTATGAATGATAAATAAAAATATTTTTAGGCTGCTGTTAGAAGACTATTGTTAATTGTGTTTTTTGTTGTTGTTGTTGTTGTCGATGTCTTGTGATTGCTTTGCACTATTGTATATGTCGAGGCGACGATCCTTATAACATGGATTAAAGTTTTTGTTTCATTATGTACTTTTTTTTTTCATATAATAATTCTGTATTATGTATAATGGTGACGACAATATAATCAAAATGATTAACGTGTCCTTTAATTAGTCATATGGCCCTTTTATACAGAAAAGTCTGGATCACACTGACGATGGCAACTTGATTTTAATTTGATCTCAATAATACAATAAATCAAAATCAAAATCAAATATCTTAATAACGATGTCAATCTTAAATCAATACAGATTTGTTGGGTTTTTCTAGCAATTTATCTGACTAAACCGAAACTAAACCGAGAATCTCTCCAAACCAAATCAAAAATCAAACCGGTTTAGCGTCAATATTTTTTTTTTTAACTTTTAAGAGTAAACTTAACAGAAAGTAGAAGAAGGTTCTCGAAACCTTATTGGTTTAGAAATAGTAAAGTACAGAAAAGGTATGCCCGTAGCAGACCCTAGCCTCCCTTCCCCCATCATCATCATCTATGTGTTCTTCTTCTTCTTCTTCATAATAACAAAACATCAACGAAAATAAAATTCTCAGAACCTTTTTTTGTTTTGTCATATTAAAAAAATAAAAATAAAAATCTCTCGATCAGCCATGGCTTCGCAAGCTAGCCTTCTCCTTCAGAAACAACTCAAAGGTACAACAACAAAAACCAATTGAAATCAATCTCTCTTTCTCTCCTCTTGTTATTGTAATTTTATTATTTTTTATATCTAAATTCGATTTTGTTGTTGTGGTGTTTCAGATCTCTGTAAGCATCCTGTAGATGGATTCTCAGCTGGTCTCGTTGATGACAAGAATATATTCGAATGGAGCGTTACCATTATCGGACCTCCTGATACTCTCTAGTAACGCCCTCCCTCTGCTTCCCCCTTATTTGCTTTTTAGAATTCTTGATTCATGTTTCATTGGTTTTTTAGGATTCTTGATTCATGTGTTATTGTTGTCTTGAGATTTGAACATTATAGATCACAGAATTGTATTGGATTTTTTTTTTTTTTTTTTTTTTTTTNTTTAATTCTTGATTTAGGTTTGTTCTTGTATAGTTTGATTCAATGATCTTTGTAAATCAAATTGCTTCTCAATTGGATTATATTGGATACAGATTTAGAAGCCTTGTCTGCAATGTTCTTTGTTCAAGATTTGCTTGTGCATATATATTGGTTTTTAGAACTTTGTGTTATTGCAGTGAAGGAGGATTCTTTAACGCAATCATGACCTTCCCTCAAAACTATCCCAATAGCCCGCCTACAGTGAGGTTTACTTCGGATATGTGGCATCCTAACGGTTAGTGTTTGTTCTCTCTGTAATTGGGGAAAGGATTCAAAGTAAATATATGATGAATAGAATATGTCTTAGTAGTACTTTGCCTTGAATGCGTTTCTTTTATATCTCTATGCTGCAGTTTATTCTGATGGTCGTGTTTGCATATCTATTCTTCATCCTCCTGGTGATGATCCTAGCGGTTATGAGCTTGCAAGCGAGCGTTGGACCCCTGTTCATACTGTATGTTTTAAAACTTTTTTTTTTTTGAGTTTGTTTGTTTCCATTACATGTCAGTGTTTTCCTTCAGAGTAGCAGATTCAGTTGCTATACTTTAATGGATCACTAGGTGATTTATTTAATGTCTCACATTCATTCTTATGCCACGGCGATAAAAATTGTGGTGTTTCAGGTTGAAAGTATTATGTTGAGTATCATATCAATGCTTTCTGGTCCTAATGATGAGTCTCCAGCTAACGTTGAAGCTGCTGTGAGTATTTCAGTCGCTCATCAGATCTAATGCACATAGCTTGCAATAAAGAGCAGAACATGCTTATGAATTTTTGTGTGTGTGTTTTTTCTCTTGTGTAGAAAGAATGGAGAGACAAGAGAGACGAGTTCAAGAAGAAAGTGAGCCGCTGTGTCAGAAAGTCTCAAGAAATGTTTTGAATCAGCTTCAAAACTGTCCACAAAGGCAAAACTTGTTATAACTCGGTTTACATCTCTTTTTTGTCACGTTCGAGAACTAGAGCGTTCTGAAAAGTGTTTGGTTGAGAAAAAAAGTGTTGTTCTTGAGAAACTGGCATTAAAATTATAAATTTCATTCGTTTAGAACTCTGGCTTCGTTGCTCTCTGATTTTGCACTGCTTACACTTCACAGTTTGTTCGTTTGTGCCATTGTGCTTGGAACGGCATCGTTTCCCTTATCATAGCTGCTTATATGCATTGTAACTTGCAAAGTTGTTGTCGTCATCACAACATGCATGCAGTTCCGATCCAAAGTATAAAAAATGCGTCATGTCATCTTCAATGTGAGTAGATTTAGGCCAAATTTCATTGGAAAGCAAAATGGGAGATTCTTAACCATCATAACAATCAGTCCATTTCAATGTCATTTGAATGGATTTGAGCCAAATTTCCTTGCAAAGGAGTACATCCTGAAGTCCTCTAAAACTCACAATATACCATCTAAAGAGTACTAGCTAGATCATTGTAAAAACAAAAGGTGAGAAGTTATCGGGTTGGAACATCTAGGATGAGCTATCAAAACTCTTTACAATAATGCAATGCTTGATTCAGAAAGTTGAGAGAACCGGAGATCTTCATTTTCGTGGAAGAAGAAGTAACTAAAAACTTAAACAATCAACAGTTTAAAGAAATATATCCCATTCATTTACAAAAGAAGTATATCTTCTTCTTTCTTCGGTCAATAGAACCAGTGAAATTAACAATGATCGGATATAGGTTGTAAAACTGAAAAATCATGTGCTTTTTGGGTTGATAAAACGTAAGTCATACTCTAAAGTTTTGGTTGGTGTTAACCAAAAGTAAGTCTTACTCAACTGAACAAATGTGTTTGTTTGATAAGATAGATATATCTTAATTAATTAGTTGATGTCCTTACAAATCTTGTAAATTAAGTGACTAGAATAACTAATCATTTGTAAGTGACTAGAATAACTAATCATTTGTAATGTTCTTTTGAAGACAATGTAAAATTAAAACATAAGATGGTGGATTTTGTGGATGGGTAGATGATAATAAGTTTGTAGACGAGTGTGGATGATGAAGGATTAAGGGATTAGATCATAGATGGTGGACGATACATGGTAGGAGGATGGTAGGATGGTGAATGATTGATTTGTGTGAACAAAGTGATTGACAAGTTGTTGGCTTGTTTTTTGTATAATGTAAAATAGTGTCGTCTTCGAGTTATATATAAGCAATTCGTAGATAAAATTACATATGTAAACAGTAAAAAACATACCAAAAAGATTTTCGAACTAGAGAAAAAAAAAGTAAATAAAAATTGACACGTCAGAAATGTTAGGTCAAACGTTGACGTGATTTAGTAGCTAACGTCAAATATTTTGCTATTTTAAATTGTTGTTGTCAACAAAAAAAAAAAAAAACTGTTTTTGTAATTTTCTTTGTTAATTAAAGAAAAAAGAAGTTAAATTTTTTGTTAATTGGTTAGATGAAGTTGAGAGACACCTAGAGGACTATAAGTAGACGATCTCTTTGTATCTCTTTTATTCACATATCTAAAATCCTTGTCTTCTTCGATTCAACGAAGCTTCTCTGGTAAAATCCTGATCTTTTTCTTATAAAGTTTCGTTTTTCTTTTACTGTTTATGTTAATCTCAATCTCAATTAATGCGTTTTGGTAAAAAAAAAAAAAAACACAGGATTGAGATCTCTCTCTCTAAACTCTAAAGCAATGGCGGCGACAAGTGAGAAACAGAACAGCACAAAGCCTCCTCCTTCTCCTTCTCCTCTCCGCAATTCCAAGTTTTTTCAGGTACCAAAAGTTTCTGTAATGATTTCAATTTTGAGATTTAAGATGCGATCTCCCTCGAATTGCATTGTTTTAGTTGTGTTGTGTCACAATGATCTTATGTAATAGAACTTTGATCTCTTTGGCATTGTAAATGAAGATACTTTGAACTCCAATCCTTTGTTTTATGTCACTTAGATCTGACCCTTTTTTTTTTGCTGGCTACATTTTGGGATGACACTGGATCATTTTAGTTTGTTTTACAGAATCAGATCTTGTCGGGGTTTATTAGTTTGATCTGATTGGCTGTGATTGGAGGGTTTTATATGAGTTTAAAGTTGCTTACTTTTGTTGTTGTTGTTTTGTCTAGTCCAATATGAGGATCTTGATTTCTGGTGGAGCTGGTTTCATCGGTTCTCACTTGGTTGATAAGCTCATGGAAAATGAGAAGAATGAGGTCTGTATATACTTCTACCGCTCAACAAAACTTGAGATGCTTTTTTTTGTTTCCTCAAGTTTAATTGTTTCGTTTTGATTCTCCAGGTGATTGTTGCTGATAACTATTTCACTGGATCAAAAGAAAACCTCAAGAAGTGGATTGGTCACCCAAGGTTTGAGCTTATTCGTCACGGTATGGTCTTCAGACTCTCAGTGGATTATTATATAGTTTATGTCAACATGAGTTGACATCATCATCTCTATTTGGTTTTGTGGTTTTTACAGATGTTACAGAGCCTTTGTTGATCGAAGTTGATCGGATTTACCATCTTGCTTGTCCTGCCTCTCCTATCTTCTACAAGTACAACCCTGTTAAGGTTTGTGTAGGATAAATGTTTTTATATCACTTTTATAGAATCAGAAGGAACCTTTAGTTTTATAATATGTAATCTGTTGTTTTGCAGACAATCAAGACCAATGTGATCGGTACACTGAACATGCTCGGTCTTGCCAAGCGTGTTGGAGCAAGGTTCAATACATATTCTGCTCCCTATTTCTAGTTTACGTCCTTCTTCTTAATCCGTCAGCTTTGTATCTAATATTTGTTCTTATTTAAACAGAATTTTGCTCACCTCAACCTCTGAAGTGTATGGAGATCCTCTTATCCACCCTCAACCTGAGAGCTACTGGGGCAATGTCAACCCAATTGGTAACTTTCAAAATGTTCTCATCTTATATCAGGAATCTTCTTGCAATACAGCTTTTGTAAACTTGACCTGGTTGCTGTTATGAAAAGGGGTTCGGAGTTGCTATGATGAAGGCAAGCGTGTAGCAGAGACCTTGATGTTTGACTACCACAGACAACACGGCATTGGTTAGTTTGTGTTCTTTCAAACTCACTTCATCAAACTCACTTCATCACTCTTTCTTTATCCAATGATTCCTTTAACATTCTCATTGTCCCGTTCGTTATTTGTAGAAATCCGCATTGCTAGAATCTTCAATACGTATGGTCCTCGTATGAACATTGATGATGGACGTGTCGTGAGCAACTTCATTGCTCAAGCACTCAGGTAAAGTATTTGCTCTCTCAACTCATCGAACCCCACTTTTTAAAAAAATTTCATCTCTGCTTAGTTGTTTCCTTGAATGTGTTGTAGGGGTGAGGCATTAACTGTTCAGAAACCGGGGACACAGACCCGCAGTTTCTGTTATGTATCCGACATGGTGGATGGACTTATCCGTCTTATGGAAGGTGATGATACTGGTCCTATCAACATCGGTAACCCAGGTCCGCCTTTCCATTCCAACCTTTAACTTTAACCCCTATAACTAGAGTGAGCAACTCTAATCTAAAACTACAAAGCTCTGTTTCTCAGGTGAATTTACAATGGTGGAACTTGCTGAGACAGTTAAGGAGGTATGAGTCGGTTTACTCTTAAGAGATATGATAAATCTTGCATTTGTTTCATGTTTTAGTCCCTTAATGTTTTGTTTTGTTTTGTTTTGTTTTTTTTTTATATGAAACACAGCTTATAAACCCAAGCATAGAGATAAAGATGGTGGAGAACACACCAGACGATCCAAGACAGAGGAAACCAGACATTAGTAAGGCCAAAGAAGTGTTGGGTTGGGAGCCAAAGGTGAAGCTCAGAGAAGGACTTCCCCTCATGGAAGAAGATTTCCGACTAAGGCTTAACGTCCCCAAAAACTAAAACGCAAACACACAGACGCGGTTTTGAGTTCACTGAGTTGTCGTCAGCTGTTGAGTTATATATATGGTGATGTTATTATATACTACAAAGTGGTGGTGGTTTGGTTTTCATGTTGTTATTCATATTGCTTTTGTTCGTAGAGAAATAAGTTTGGTAAAGGGTCTTTTTGTGAAGACTCTTTCTTGTTTTTTTCTCAATATATTTGTGGTTCTGGTTTATCGATTTACAGCTTTAATGAATTTTTTTTTCACATTTATTTTCAGACGGTATTATAATGTTTTTGATCGTCAGATACACCGACTAAAATATATAACCAAACAGATTATTTTACGTATAAGTTGTAACCATCGTTGGTGTGTCATTATCTAAGATTCTGAATTATAAATTTGTAATTAAGTATTATGTTGATTAAAAATTTCATCATTAAAATTGTTTAAAGTAATTTTAGATTGAAGAAATCTGAACACGCAATCAGTATTTAGTTAGACGTAAAAAAAAATAAAAAAGGTAAAAAGAAAACTATCTTTTTTTTGTCAACGGTAAAAAGGAAACTCTAGCGATGTTGTTAGATAGATTTCCAATTTCTTTTGGGAGAAGTAACAGCCTACGTGAATCATGTTTTGAGTAGGAAAAGGAAAACCAAAACCTCTCGGACTTGTATTATATATATATACCTATCATAACGATTCAGAACACTCAAATCTTTAGCATTCTCAAAAATCACAACAAAACCCTAATCATCTCCGAGAGTTGTTCAATTCCACAGATCGAACGTAATACAATGGCAAACACCAGTCCCTTTTCCATGTCGACAATGTTTGATGCTTTACCAGACCTCTGTTTTCCCCCCGCAAGACACATCATGAATGCGGAGCCTCCGATTCGTCGTCCTCCTCCTCCTCCTCCTTTTTCACGTGGCGGCGGAGATTCCTTATTCTGCCGGGACTCGGAGATCACGGAGGGTTTAGCACCTGAGATATTGGAGATTGCCACTTTTCAATGGATCTTTAACCTAATGACTAGAAGCGATGACGAGGTGCCTCACTTTAAAGACGTGATCTCAGTGTTCGACATATTAAAGCTTCAACGGATGGTGTATACGCTGACTTCAGACTCTGATTTCTTCATGGAGATCGCAAGAGACCATAACGGCTCCAAAAACATACAGAGACTCATGGGGAGATCCGCATACATGGACGGTCTCTTCTGCGGAGCTATCGCGCGCCTCTTCCTCCAGGTCATGACAGACAAGCACGCGTCCTACGTGGGGATACAGGGAACTAGAGTTTTCAAACAGAACAAGAAGGAGCCACTGTACGAGCTCATTCTCGAGTATGCGCTTTACCTAGCGCGTGACCAACACGGTTGCATCGCTCTCAACGAAGTCATAACCGACTTGGACCATCCTGACTACACAAACCAGCTCCTAGACCTAGTTGCGAACAACGCTGTTTGGCTAAGCAACGATCCTTATGGGAACTTTGTGATCCAACACTTGCTTAAACTGAAGGACAGGCGTTGCACGCGTAACATCGCTGTTAATCTACGAGGCCACTACGTTGATCTCTCGTTTAAGAAGTTTGGAAGCTACATCGTGGAGAGGCTTTTGAAAGCGGGGGGCTCGGTAATGGAAGAGGTGGTTATAGATCTTGTGAAGGGCGAGGGAGAGAGGTTGATGAGGCTGGCGAGGAGTGAGTATGGGAATTTTGTGGTGAGGAAGGCACTGGGAGTCACGAATAACTGTATGACGGCTGATCTGTTTAACGGTTTGGTGAACAAGCTAATCCCTTTTCGCCATCTCTTGCCTAGGTCTCCTGGAAGAAACATTGCAACCATCTTGGACTCTGTTTTGATATCATCCTACTAGCTTTATCCCAAGCTAGTGGTTACTTTAACGTTTGAAGTGTTCATTTGTTTTCTTGTCAACCGGGTTTTAGGTGTTCTATTTTTAGATTTTTTTTTGGGGTTTTTATTATATATATTTTTTTAATTTTTAATAAAAGGATTTTAGTGAAATTTAGTTAGTAGGACAAGTTTGTCGATTTATTTTGGTGTAATGATCTAAATTCAATTGAAACTTTAAATATTGCATATATATGTTTTTGTTACAGGTTCATTGAAAAAGTAGTTTATCTTAATTCTGTGTAACGTAATTTTGATTTTAAATCATAACAAATATGTTTGTTTGGCGAATAGATGAACAAGTTACAGATTTTTCATTTTATTTCAATTTGATCAAATCTCAAACATATGTGCTAATTAGAAATATTCCCTATATATTAAAAGAAAAGCATTCTCTAAAAAATGCTGACGTGTCGTCGCTAAAGAGTTTCGTCTCCAATTTATTATTTGCCCTACATATTCTATAATATTACATATGTTTTTGTTACAGGTTAATTGAAAAAAGTAGTCTATCTTAACTCTATGTAACGTAATTTAGTTGTTTAGATCATAACAAATATGTTAGTTTGGCGAATAGACGAACAAGTTACAGATTTTTTATTTTATTTCAATATGATCAAATCTCAAACATATGTGCTAAATAAGAATTTATACGATACGATCAGGTATATAGAAATTCTGGATTCGTTAAATAGAAAAGCTTCACAATTGACAATCAATAATTTACATAACCAAATGATCTAAAAGTTAAATATTCAAAGAATATATAGACTTAAGACTTGTAAAGACCCTCTATCTTTTGCAAGACGTCAAACTTAATCCTTAATATCTCTCTCCGAACTGGAGAGACAGAGCACCGGTTCCACAATTGTGATCTACAACATATTCAGCTCGTATCTGACCGAGTTTCACACCCACACCATACGATGAACCATGTCCCATTCTCTTGTACACGGCCGTGGGATTACCTTTCACATCTTTTGAGCTTCCCAAGTCGTTTCCATGCTCAGCAAACGCATACACATGTGTGTTCTTCACAGGTACTCTAATCTCAGCACTTACCTATACAATTGTAACACCACAAATAAAAACACCATCAGAATTAGGTTTTATAAAACGATCTTGTATATGAGTTTTGTTATATCATCTATACCTCGAGAATGTTTCTAGCTGCACCAAGCTCTCCCATGGTATAACCTCGAACAGATTTAGGTCCTCCAAGAGCAAAAGCATCATAGCTTGGAAGATCGCCTACACAGCCACCATAATGGCTATGGAGGACAAGAACTGGTGGTTCCGGTTTACCTGGTCCTTCTTCTACTTGCATCAGCTGAATGAACTTTGTTAAGGTTAGTTGGTGACGGTTGAAGAGTGGGAACTTGCTTCCTATACCCAAGCCTTGATCCACTTGAAAGATGTTTCTATCTCCAACAATAGCACCGTTCACAAACTTGGTGGTGTCTCGGGTTATGTTGCCTTGTAGAAAGGCTACACGATCAGTACCGGTACCACTGAGAGTTGTTGGAGGTCCGTCAACATTGATTGCTCCATTAGGCAATAACACCAGACCATTTGAAGCGATTTGTTTGTTTTCATCTCTGGTTGTTATCTCTTCCAACACAAGTCCATATGTAAGTTTACTCTGACGTGTGAAGTCCTGCGCGTCAAAATTTGGTTAGGTTTACTTGTGTGAGAAGAAAACAAGTTAATCATAGGGGGCTTGGTTATTACCTCAGTTATAGTAGCTTTCCCACCAGCTCGATCCACCAAGATTGGAGCCACTCCTTCCTCAAAGCCAGGTCCTCCAGTGAACACTGGGCTAAGTTTACCGGTGTTGAAGAAGCTTGTTTTGAAAGTACGGTTTCTAGGATTGGAAACACCGTCAAGATATGGATGTACATACTCAAACTGAAACGAAAGATCATCCTGCGCAGCAAACCAAGTGGTATATGAAGATGTTATCAAACTAATGTTCGAACCAGATATGTATCAGAATCATATGGAAACCAAGTGTACTTCAGGATTCAAAAGGTTGCTAGTGGACACTGAACCCATGATAGATCGATTAAGGCCCTTAATGTTTTTATGTTCGAAAGAAACAGTCCCGCCTGGCTGAAGCGAAGCCTAATAACGCAAGATAATTTAAAACAATGGACATATAGCAAATTTAGTGGAGATGTTAAAACTTAAAAAGTTCCAATGTTTAGTAGCAGGACATACCAATGAAGGATATCCTTGGGGTCCAGGAACAATATCCCAGTCTGTAGTTACGTCTACTGATCTCTGATCTTGCTCCTTAAGCTTGATCTCAAGAATTAAACCTCCTTCATTTTTCTCATCTGGAATTGGAATTATCTCTGTATTAGAGAACAAGCCTAAAGAGTGAATGTTCTGCACAGCTTGGTTCGCAACTTCCATGTTGAACACATGACCTGGACGTAGCTGTTAACCCAAAAAAACATATATTAGTCCAAGTTTATCATCTGAAACCTCTAAATACGTTTTAAGTGGTTTAGTACATGATCCATAATCACAATCACATCAATGGTGAACACATTGAGCTGGACCGAGATACATTTACCTGTTTGGTAATTTGCCTCCGCACGACAGGGATCTGTGTGTGACCTTCAACTACATTTCCAAGCTTATCTTAAAACTGAATAACCAACTTTGTTATATCTCCTTCCACAACTTCAAGAACGAGTTCCTTACTGTTCAAGTATCCAATATTCATATTAGCACACACATACCCTTTGTCTTGGTACCATTTAAGAGCTCGATCTTTAACCTTCTGCAAAAACCTCGAACTTAAACTCCTTTGATCCCTTAACATATGCATCACCTCTCGCTGAACCGATCCAGGCAACAAACAAGGTCTTGCCTTCTCAATCCTCCGCTTGTAATCTTTCTCTTGATTCCTCAAATGCTCAATCATCTCTTTCTCTGTCATGTCTTGATCAATCTTTACCGGCTTAAGTTGTGCCATTAGCCCTACGTTGATGCATCGAACCCTCTCCGTGGCTGGCCACCTGCTCTCCACGAAAGAGAATGTAACACCTAGGGTTCCGTCAGGCTTCGTCTTCCCTTCGAAATCGATTTTATCAAAGAAACCACAAGTAGCTAGGGTTTCTAACTCGCTCTGCAACTGAGCTTTTGTGTAGACTCCACCTGGCTGAATCGATACAACATCGAAGAAAGAATCCTCTGTTTCGACTTTGTCCTTACTCCGTCGATCAAAGAAGATTATATCTGAGATTTTGTACCTTTTCAAACCACTTAGCTTGTTCAACTGTACAACAATGTTCGCCGGTAAACCGTGAGAATCCCATTCAGGTGACGTTTCTTCGTCAGCTACGGCCACTGGTGCCAAGAAAAACAAATCCCTCCAAAATCCGCCATCTCCGCCTCCGCCTCCTCCTCCAAATCCACCACCTCCTCCGCCACCGCCACCGCCTTTTAGAATCGAAAGAAGAGAAAAGAGTCGTGGAAGAAACAGAGACGCGGCGGAGGAAACAGAGGTGACGACGAGAGATTTCGCAAGTGACTTACGGAGATTACCGTTAGAAGAACGCTTCGGCTTACCGGAAGCATCGACAGCAAAAGATCTCGCCAATGAGTTAAGCTGAGTATTGTTGGAGGAAGGCTCAATCCTCTGATTACGTGAGCTTTTTGAGGAGCAAGTTAAGGATGGGAGGCGAGGGGGAGGTGAGTTGAAGCGGAGTTCGCGAGAAGAGTATAGAGATGAATATTGACGGCGAGAGGAGAGATAAGAAGAAGCGGTGGTGTAAGTTATCGGCGCCGCGATAAGCTGGCCGTTGATGGCGAATGTGGGCATGACGAGGAGGAGGAGCAAAAAGGTTTCTTGTTTTTCTTGACTTGCGGACCAAGCTAGAGAGAGAGAGACTTTTTGGTCTTTTAAAGGAGAGTTGTATTTAATTGTAGTATATTTTATTAGACCATACATAAAAGTAATTTGGGCCATATTGTTTTACAAATGGGCCTGGTTTGAATTTTGTTTTAAACCGACACCACTCCGGTATGAATCGGATATGTTAGTAGTTTCAGACTTTCAGTTATTTAACTTTCATTTCATCCGTATACGGAGTATGAAATATTCAATTACAAATTTGCATAGCAAACCTAAAATATAACATTTTTACCATTTCTTTTTTTTTTTCTTTTTCTTTTTAAAAAACAGAGGTATACAAACTGCATTGTAGGGAACTTCTTCAACTAAAACAGAGGGTAACTAATTTGGATTTATTATAGGAAACACTAATTATTTAACTTTTTGTGACAAATACTAAATTTCATTGGTTATAAAGTTCATCAGATATATGTTGTTTTCATGTGTTTATTTAATTATTTAGAGTATAACAATTATTTCTGTTTTCTAACCAGACTAACAAATAAAATTGTATTTGGTTTTAAGAAATAATATTTTACATGAGTTTAATGCAAAAAAATCATTAAAAACTATAGAAATTACTGCAAATAAAATTAAAACGAACTTATTTATTTGTTGTAGCATCTTAAAACTGAATATTTAAGAAGAATTTCGTATATATCTTAATTTAAAAAAAAAAAAATACAATTTATATTACTGATAAAAGCAATATTAGGATATATATACAAAACCTTAAAACAATATTAAGATCAACAATCACAGAAGAAAAAAATCGGTTTTACCTAAGCTTACCTTGAGATAACCATAGAATGACAACGGAGAACGACTACTACGAAGAGGATGAAGGACTTCACTTTGATCCCACGGAGCCAGAAGTCATCAACTCTTATCTTATACCAATGCTAAGAGATGAGCCCATGGAAGACTTTATAGTGGTGAAAGATGTTTATGCCAAGGAGCCATGGTTGTTGGACCACATCAACCATCCTTTTCTCAAGGAAGATGAATGGTATTATGTCACTCCAAAGACTCAGATCTCTAAAGAGAAGGTTGGTTGTGGTAAGTACTCCAAGCGGAAGATCATCGGAGACGGCATTGACCGTGGGAACTGGAATGCGAATGGGAAAAAAGATATCATTGATGAGGATACAGGGAAGGTCATAGGGGTAAAGCAAAACTTTACTTATCATAGCGCCAGCAAGAACAAGAACAAGAAGCAGAAGAGAGGAGACGTCGGTAGTGTTTCTGTTGATGTTCCAAGGAACGAAAGCTGGATTATGGACGAGTTTAGGCTACCTACTTCCAAAGATAACGATACGTTCCAAGGGAGAGTCATCTGCAAGATTCACAAGAAAAAGTGGTCGGAGAAGGAGAAGAAGAAGGAGAAGAAGAAAGAGGAGAAGGAGAAGGAGAAGGAGAATGATCATCATGAGGAAGATAAGCTTGATCAGGAGCTAGTCGTCCCGTGCAAGATTCACAAGAAAAAGTGGTCGGAGAAGGAGAAGAAGAAGGAGAAGGATTCATACGAAGAAGCTTCCACTTCTACTAATCATTATCAGCATGATGAGACTTCTTCTTCATCTTTCTGGGAGCAGCAGAAAAAAGAGGCACTCGGAGGAGAGAAGGTGGATGAGCAGGTTCAAGGCATGGAGACTGAAACGTTTGAAGATATGATCGAAGAGTTGCTGGGCAGTGAAAATATCTGTGATCAGGACTTGTTTTCGATACCCTGGTGAAGATTTCTATATATTGTAGATTATTTCTTTCTTTTTTTTTAGCAAGTGTGTTATGAGAGCGATGACTGCTACTAGTTAATGTTAGGTTTAGGTATGGTAGCTAAAGGTTTTTTTAGTTTTGGATTTCTCTTGGAGAAATATGGTGTTTTAATCATCCGATTTGTACACATTTTTTTCATTCAATAAAAATATACATTCTTTTACTAACAAAAATAGAGAAGTTATAGTGTAAGCAAATCTGTCAAGTATTATTTCTCAATGAAGAGAACCACGTTTTCGTCGAAGTGATCGGAATTAGGCTACTCGGCTCCAAATAAGAAACCAAATTCATTAAAGCCTAATAATAATCGTGACAAATTGTTGAGAATCATAGCAAAGATGTATGATCTCTTATTTCTTTTATCTCTTTGTTTGTTCTATTTTGCTTTAGTTTTTTTTTTTTGGGTTCAATTCTCTGCCTATTATTCATCACACTTCTCTGTTTTCTAGCTCAAAGACTATGAACCGACAGTTTGTCCCAAAAAAAAAAAAAAAAAAAAAAACTTTGAACCGACTTCGTGTTCTCATAAATTCAACCGTCAAAACGAAAGCTTAACGTTACATGCTTACATGCACATGCACCAGAACTCCTGTGTAAGTTTAAGATTATAGTAAGAAATACGTAACTATAATGTTACGCTTAGCTTAGAACCTTTCATGAATAAATCATACCGTTCTTGATCAGAAGCATTCGATCGCAGTCCCTTGAATATCAAGAATACTTCTCAGCAAAGATACTACGGAGGCCACTACAATGAAATTATATACGGCATCCAAAAATAGATTAAAAAAAAAGTTGGTCCGTCCATTAAACAAAGAAAATTTGGACCAAGCAACCAAAGGGTTCCAAAGATATTCACTTGCTTGGAACAAAAGTTAACATTACAGTCTTATATGGAACAGATCGGGTTTACCAGTGGCAGAAGATCAGCACTTGCTTGATCAGTATGCACTTAAACTTTCATGAAAAACAGAGGAATCTGATCTGAGAGCTGAAGATTTTATACCTGAAAGTTATAGTTTAAATAGCTCTCGATTAAATTAAAAAATTTGTGAGAGTGTGATAATTTATGAATCAAAAGGATTTGGTTAGATGTATTTGGGCTTCATGAGACCCATAATGAATTGTGAGGATAAGGCCCACATACGAGAAACAGAGCTTATTATTTATTAGAGAGTTTGATACATTATCGATTCATCGTTCTTCATCTCTTTCTTTTTAGGTTAATCATCATCTTTTCTCTTCTCTTTCTTCCCGTAACTTGATTATGAATTAATTAATGAGTTACATCTAAACATTAAAATTTTATCAAACTCCTTAAACCAATAAAAAGGAATCCTGACTATGTGCAGGGTCAGCGAGGTCACGGGACTATCGTGAGAATATGGGTGTTCGATAGGAACATATATATATAATATATTTATTTGCCTCTCTTTATATATTTTCTAAGAAATTTTGTAGTATACTGTATGTAATGTAATCTAAGAGGAAAAAAAAAAACAAATTTGTATCCAAATGTAAGTAAATTGGATACAAATTTACTATTCAAGCCAGCAGAATAACAAATAAAGATTAAAAGAAAATATTAAATATTCCTCTTCCTCATACTCACACACATGTGAACCTCTCAAGAACAAATCCAGAAAATAATCAAGAAAACTACAACCCCTAGATCTTTAATTATAAAGACAAAGCATGGATCAATCCATACATATAATATAACATAATATTATCATCAACAAGCACAGCCTGAGGGAGGAACATAATTAGTTTTCCGGTCATCGGAAGGATTCCGAAAAGTTCGGCTTCCAAACAACATGAAACCAAGGGCATGACCGGCGAGAGCGACAAGAAACACACCAGCGTTAAAAGACATGACGGCGAGCATGACTAGGTAAGCGAGGCCGGTACGGAGGGTATACACGGCGGTTTGGATTAGCCCTGCGGCGCGGTTAGCCGAATCACCGCCACGGAGGAGAGAGGAATGAGCAAGCCATTCGGTGAGGACGGCGAGGAAGAAGACGAAGATGAGACAAAGAGCGTACATGCCGGAGCTTGTTCCTGGCCAACCGGAGAAGAGAACCTCCGTGTTCTTGCCCCAAAAGAAAGTCATGTGCATCATCATCATGTGGTGATGTGCTCCTCCGTTCATGGATCCATTGTTCATCATCGATGATGATGATGATGATGGTGATGGTGGTGGAGACATTTCATGCATGTGACCGTGATCCATGGTTTCTTTCTTCTTTGTTCTTGGGCTCTCTCTTCTTGTGTGTGTTGTTAATTTGAGAGGAGGAGAGGAGGAAAAATTGTTAGAAATTGGTTGTTTGGTATATATTTTATTTATTGGCATTAAATTGAGATTCCTTTTTGAACAAAATTTGGGTTTCTGTGGAGATAAGAAAAAGAGTATTTGGTATTATTGTAGTACAGTACAACTTGTTTATTGACTTATCAAAACTTTTGTGTCGTACTCGTACATTAAAAGGTAATATTTAGAAAAGTAAAAAAAGAGAGAATTGTATCCTCTGAAAATCTCCAATTTTTAGGTTAGTAACTTTTGATTCCAATCCATTTAATTAATTACTATATTAAGTTCTTGATTTACAATTATCATATTTTCTTCTTTTTTTGGGTTTAATTATCATATATAGGACAAAAAAAAATCACCATTCATGGCATTTTCAAAATTTGCTAAATCAACTTTGGTTTGTTTAGGATTGAGATAGACAATCAATCTATAATTCTATACAACTTTGGTTATATAGTACGATTGCGATGGTATAGTGTGTAAAATACCGAAAAAAAAAAAAAAGAAGGAAAAAGGAAAGTAGATATGAACTTTATTGATGTGAGAGGGAGACGTATAAATATGGAGTTCCCATAAATACATCGTAAATATTACGTTGACGAAACTCATTGAGATGAACGATTACGTCTTATAACGTTTGCCGTTTGGGGGTTATAGGCATTTACTGTTTACATATTTCGAGAGTCCTTTTCTTTTTCTAATAATGCTATATACTGAATAGATATTAAACTGCATAAAGCCATAATAAACCAGATTAGTATTCAGTATATTTTAACTTGTTAAGAAAATGGTCATTTGGTACTCTTGATCCTTTCTTTCTCAGCCCATGACATGAATGTTCATAACAAATTGAGCCCATAACACATTCTACATCTCCGTTGTCCAAAAAAAAAACAAATTCTATATCTCTAGACATTACTAATTTACGACCATATTATCATTTGCTAAATAGAAAACTTAGTTAATTTTAGTTTATTGTTTTCTTTACCATTTACTGAATATTCTCTTTTATCAGTTTATGTTTTGAAGCACCAAAGTTTATACGTACGTACTCCTAGTAGAAAAAAGTATTATGATAGAGATTTAATTTTGCTGCGAAATGTAGTTGATGAATGTCTCAGGACGACCAAGATATGAATTTCTATCTTTTTTAGGCTATGATTTAACCAATAAGATAAGAACTAGTTACATATGTAAAACACCAAAAATGTATGAAAATTTTGTTTAGGTTATATAATTTTCACGGTTTGTTTTGTCAATTCTGCATACTTTTATAATTTAGTTAACAGAATAAATTTTTTTTTTTTGGTTTAACAGTAAATCTAGAAACCAGACGAAATCACAGTCTCAAAGTCAATACGTTTCTAGATTTTCACCAGCTTTGGATATATTTTACTTTTTCAATTTTTAGTTTTAAAAGAAAAAAAAGAACATAGTCTCAACTAAATATCTTTGAAGTACAATTTTAAACTCAAATAAAAGTCACAATTATCGCATTATTGTTGTGAAAATGTACATTGTACTACACACCAAACTTCAACCCAAAAACAAAACCCTTATAAATATACACACAACAACAACAACAGCTACAACAAAAATCTTCACAACTTACGTTAAGAATATCTCTAAACAATGAACGGCATGAGCGGATCTTCTCAGGCAGCTTCGGCACCTTCACCATCATCGTTCTTCCAACATCGCCGTCGTCATCACGGTGGCATGATGCACATGACGTTCTTTTGGGGGAAAAACACGGAGGTTCTATTCCACGGCTGGCCAGGGACCAATTTGAAAATGTATTGGGCCTGCCTCGCCGCCATTTTTGCTCTTTCCGCTGTCTCAGAGTGGCTATCACGGTGCGGTTTAATGAAAGCTGGTCCGGCTAGCTTTGGCGGAGGGCTAGTCCAGTCGGTGGTTTACACTGTGAGGGCTGGTTTGTCTTATTTGGTCATGTTGGCTGTGATGTCGTTCAATGGAGGAGTCTTCGTGGCTGCAATGGCTGGTTTTGGATTAGGGTTTATGATTTTTGGAAGTAGGGCTTTTAGGGACACTAGCAGTAACAGTCACACCGAGGTTCAATCACATTGTTGATTTCGTTTTCTTTTACATCAATTATGATGTTTGTTGTTTTTGTTTCCCAAATGAACTAATAATATGAAAATAAAATGTATCACGTTTTTGGATTTAGTTTCAGTACGATTGGAACTCCTTAATTTGTCCTCATTATATTTAACTGTTATGATTTCTAATTTATAATTGTTACAGTCAGTTCATGTTCATGAATTTAAAAAGCTAGTTATCTATCCGCATTATAGTATCTCTGTTTGGTGGATCCGAAGAGGTCATTTCTCTTGAATATATATTTTGTTCTTTAATTTATTAAAGAATTGAACGATGTAATTGATGAATTCAGAGTTTGGGGAAGAAGTTGCGATTAGAAAGGAGTAAAGAGTAAGGACTCAGACTTGATGCTACTCTTTGAAATGAAAATTTAAGTATTTTCCTCTATATATTCGGGTTTATAAGATTCGTTTGTTTGATTTTATCATATCCGAACCTAAATATCAAAATATATATGTATATATTTTAAGCAGGTTTTTAGGTAAACTGGTTTGGATGAAGCCGGCTGAAAGATTTAAAGATCATTGGGCCAATAGGAATATATAAGATAATTGGTTTGGGTCGTCAATTGCCGTGCATAATAGCTTATTAGCTTT
The DNA here is from genome assembly GCF_000633955.1 of Camelina sativa. Classification (NCBI taxonomy): domain Eukaryota; kingdom Viridiplantae; phylum Streptophyta; class Magnoliopsida; order Brassicales; family Brassicaceae; genus Camelina; species Camelina sativa. The sequence continues at coordinate 24,542,629 of NC_025686.1, read as the reverse complement.
TATAAGATAATTTTTTTTAAATTAAAATACACAATGCATGTATGATATCTATGATTTTCATTTGTGAGGTTAATGCGCTTATAAGGACGTTTCTGTGACATAGGATTAGTCTTATTTATTTTGCCCTTGTTTTTACCTTTAGCCTGAAGACAATCTTATCCCATATAAAAAAATTTGTGTTCTTTTCTGAAATGGTTATACTCTTTGATAAGTTCGCTCTTTTGGTTACACAACTTACCTACTAACGGCACAATGCAAATCATATAAGAAATAATGCTTAGAGAATATTGTTCTTCTGAATCTTGTGATTGAATAATATTGATTGCTTGTTACTAGTTAGGTTATGAAAATCCCAATATCACTAGTTAAGGATCACACAATCATTATTTAATAGAATTTTTCTTTTTAAGGGACTTGTGTGTAGAACCAAAAAGAAATGAATTCGTGGATATCAAATCATGCGACTCATACGGTATGAGTCATACCAATACATAAACTGTTTTGTACTCCATACCGTTTCCACATTTATGCATATGCAAAACGTTGAGTTGCTGTCCAACTTCACAATATAAAACGTGGAGTTTCAACGACCTTCAAATTGTTGCGTGTAAAACATCATAATTAAAACCTTACAAAAAACATGAAAAACTCTACAACGATCATCATCCTAGCTACAAGTTTGTTTTGTTACCGAAATTTGCAGAAAAATTATTTTGTCATTACCTTTTTATCGGCATTTCTCAGACCAAAATTTAGACGAAGTCAATCTAGTTTTTATTTTCCTCATTACATTTTGAATTTAGACGCTTTGGATGGTTATGTTACCACAAAAAACTTCGGATGGTTTCTCACCGGCCGATGAAAAATAAGTAAGAAAAAATAAGCGAAATCAAAAAACTATTGCGACATGCTTTTGACTTTCTTTTTCTTATTTTTCTGTCGTCTAGAGGCGATGATATTAGTATTAAGTATTAACACATTCAAGTATACAACCAAACAAATAAGGTCCGGTCGAACTTCAATACTCTCGAGTAAGTTTTGCTCCAATAGTACTCTATTTTCATCTCTATAATAGAGATTGCTATTTTTTTTTCTAATCGGGTTCAATACCTCTAAGGTTTGGATACCCGATCGGATTCGGATATTACCCGAACCCGAATGTCCACCCAAACTAACCCGAATTAAATGTAAAATTATGCATTCAATAGGATTTGAACCTGTAACCTTGAACATTTAAAGATGCTTCTTTAACCATTTTGCCACTTCAGTTTCTCTGTCCTAAAAAGAAATGTTAAATATTTATATATATACAAGTTTTCTAAAATTTATGAAAAAATAAAAAGTTAGTTTTTTTTTTGGTTCATGGTTCGATTGAGTTCGGGTATACCCGAATTACCCGAACCCGAACAGGTATTACCCGAACCCGAACCCAAAAGTATAGAAAACCCAAACGGGTTCTATATGTCTAAATCCGAAAACCGGATCCGATCAGGTTCGGAACCCCGAATGCCTAGGGCTAGGTTAGTTTGCAACTGTTATAAGTAAAAGATATTAATAATAAAATAAAAAGGAATCTCTATTTTAGAGGTAAAAATAGGGAAAACCATTGGAGATGGTCTAATAGAGGAACTCTATTTTTTCCTCTATAAATAGAGGTGAACTATTTTATTTACAAAGTAGTCTTCTTAATCTTTAACTTCTTTTATTTATGACCAAAATAAATAAAATAAGTATTTTTAAGAACTAATAATAGAAATTTAAATATAAATATTTATTCTAAAATATTGAGACTACCATTTACAAAAGATAATTTTATAAAAGTGTTACAAAATTTAAAGTAAAATAGGTTAATTTGTAACTTTTATAAATTAAAGGTGTTAATTATAAAATAAAAATAGTATCTATTTAGAATATTCTTTTATAGAGGAATAAATAGGAAAAACCATTGGAGGAAAATTCATCTCTATTATAGAGATCTTCTATTATAGAGGAAAAAATAGGAAAAACTATTGAAGATGGTCTAAATTTGAGCATTATTATTATTTATCTGTTTGATTATAGTCTACTCTAGTCTAATGAATCTTTTTAAAAAAGTGAAATTTATTCTAAACTTAATAAAGAAATAAAAACTCAAGAATGAATCAATATTATCTTGAAGCAAACCATGTCAGCATTCCTCTCTCGTGTCTTCTTCTATCCTCAACCGATTCCTGATTTGTTTGTTCATGTTTGAGTAAGTTGTTGAGCTTACGTTGAAAGTTTAACGTGTATTTTTCTGTTCCTTCCCTCTCAAATCATATGAACTGTGGTCTATAGGAAACATACCGCAGGAGTCATAGTTTGAATATTTTCTAGTGAAGTATCAACTATACTATATATCCCAATGGCTGGTATTGTTTGGTGCAAGAAGTTTACTGATTAGATTGTTGCTGCAATTCTTTTTCTGATATCATAGGTTATATATATGCAATAAGAAAAATCAAACTATTTGAACAATTTAAATATGAATATAATATGCATGAAGATATGTGTTAACCTAAACCTCAGAATTCGTCGGTGTAATTTGAAAATTCTTTTTTGAGAAAATATAGAAATTAAGATAAGTCACATGAGGGAGTGGAGCAATTTACACCACCGTCACTGGCTCACAACTAATGTCAGTAATGACAAAACCTGAGTGCACATGAACCTTATAAAGTGAAATGTACGATGAATAAGTCAAAAACATTTTCGCAACAAACGAGAAGTCGGCGGATTTAAGACCACCCACGATGCCACGAGCTTATCATATCTTTTCACATTTACATGCATCTTAACGCGTTCTACTAAAATATTAAAAATTTAAATGAAATTATTCTCTTCATTCACAAAACCGTATCTTAGTCCTTTCACATCAAATCAATTTGTTTTATATATCAACTTGGTCACTTCTATAATTCTATCGAAGAAAGTTCAAAAAACCAGACTGATAGCTATATGTAAATACGAAGTAACACATAAACGTAATAATCAAATAGAAGTCTTCTTTTTCTTTATTACACTGGGGAGATGCATAATGCTTTTATTACAAGGAATTTTGAATCTTACATAAAAAAATAATAAAACAAACCCTTTTTACAATAGACATGCGATATATATGAATATATATACATGCACATTTTATTGTTCTTATTATCACAAGAATTATTGATTTATCACAGTAATAAAAAAATCACCAAATTTTTAAAACCTATATATTTCCAATAAAAATAATGGTTTTTGAAAACATTTTTTTATTTCTGTTTTATTTTGATCCACTAGAAGATTTTCAATCCGAAGTCCCTACCTTATGAAAACCTATTACTGCAGCAACCAAGAAGCATGTGCCAATGTTTGATCAGTACGTCCACTCCTGGGGCAAATCCGCTTGTGGTTCTTGGTGGCTCTCGGCTGGCATGTCCACCACATACGGTGATCCACTTTGTACCGGCCGAGATGATGAACTACTTTTGTTGTTTTTGTTCTTCATAGATACCAACAGAGCATCTATATGGTAAATTTCAAGAATCCAAAATCAAAAACCAAAATTTTTAAAGACAAAAAGCTCTTGTTTATATATTTATTAGTTAATCACTTAATCTTAGTGTCTAATGTTATATTCCTCCAATATTAAAATAGTTAAGCCTATCTTAGCAAATTTTTATTTTTATTTTTTAAAAACTATTTCCTACGCATTTCTTTCTTTGTCAACCGTCCCTTATTTATTTGAGATTTATTTATACATGTATAAACTCAGAAGAATACAAAAAAAAAAAAACTGAAAATTAAATTAGGAAAGAGATAGGTGGGGTTGGTACCATGAAAAGGAGGGATATCAGAAGAGAATGTAGAAGGAACACCCATTTTGTCAAAGTGAACTTTCAAAGCTTCAACTACTCTTGCTGGTATTATAACTGTTGAACATCCTGCAACCAAAATTATTTCAGACACAAAAGTCAAAACCAAACCGAAACTACATCTAACCAGAATTAAACCAGTTTGGCAATTTAAGAGTAACAACTCAGAAGACAGTCTGGTTGAGACATCAGTTTCATACAACGGCAACAATTTTGAATACAACCAATACAATAAATAGTAAATTGTCACCACCACCTACCCACCGATATCAAAGCAACCTCAAATCATATGATGAGAAAAACAAAGAATAATTTCTATAAAAAAATGGTAGTTGATATTTTGTTTACAAACTCACCGACTCCTAGATTGGGTAACGGTTAAGAGTTGAAAATGAAATTGTCAGAAAAAATCTTTGATGTTAAGAGTTGAAAGAGCATCAACAAACCTGGTTAGGTTAACTTACGTGTTGGGTATATGATTTGTAACTGTCCATCTAACTCCGAGAATATAATAGTACTATATTTAGAAAAGAAACAAAGCTTTATAGGATTTATATATACTACGTGGTTCGGTTATGGCCTAGGGTATTATCAATGATCGAACGGTGACGAAAGAAATATTCACAAATATGAATAAATATCTCTAGGTTATCTTAGATTATAATCCACTTGTTGAAAGAAACTAGTGGGGTCTCTTATAAGAAAATATCAAAGAGTTAGAATGATTATAAACCTAAATGGTTTTTTTTTTTTTTCATTGAAAGGGAAAGGGAAAGGGAAAGAGAGTACAAATGGGGACCAAGGAGTTGAGGCAAGATTCTAATTAGAGAGGGTATCTGTCAAACCTATAGCCACACAGTATAATATTATAGAGATAAATTAGGAGATTAATTGGTGACAAGGAATCTATGGAATCTTACTCAGTCAAACGATGTAATAATATAAAAAAGATTCTTATAATATATTTTTCCTAAATAATTGAGTTTTTGAGCTTTAGATGATTGATACTCAATCAGCTAAAGCTAACCTAACCTTAACCTTAACCCAACTAATAACCATTCCAGTTAAATCACGTCAGAACTGTTTAAGTATATATTCTTCTAAAAAAACTCTAGTTTAGCTAAATCAATATAAACAAAAACAGTTTCGAGTAAAAAGAAGATATAAGAAAGATTATCACAACGGAAAGAATGGAATTTGTGCAAAATCAAAAGCCGATTTCGGAACTACGCAAGTGTACTAATGGCAGGATATGAAATCTTATCTATCTCGTCGACCACAGAAAGATTTACAAACTCTAAAGTCTAATATATTTAGTGGTTTATTTTGTGTTATGTTAGGGAACCAATTATGAAAATTTCTTAAGGAACCAAATTGTTTTTACGACATATCTTAATACTAGTTAATACTATCCAAGATTCCAATTTTGTCAACCCTCAAAAAAAAAAATAACAAAGTGGAATCTCAAAAGTATTTTGATTAAATGTTAGACGACGTCATCCTATTTTTATTTAAGTTCTTTTCTCCAATATGATACGTAACTTACATGTAAACCACTAAATTTTTATATAAAATTAAATTCCCAAAAAAAAAAAATACTTATAACGGAAGAAATAAGTGAAAGAATAATAATGATAAGATTAAATTAATTTTTTTTTTAAAAAATAACTATTGCTGATTGGCTCTAACCTGATTTCTTGCGTGACTCGACAACATTACCATGAGTACGTGGCAAGAACACTCCAGTTCCACCCGACCCGGTTCTTGAACCCAACCCGTTAACGAACACCGCCTTCACGCCTGACTTAGGTCTCTGCTGCTGCTGCTGTTGGAGCTGGTTTTGGTAGTTCCTTGCTTTGTTCCTCAAAACGTCTTCGTTTCGTTTCTTCTCTTTCTCTTTCTCCTTCTTGATCTTATGGAACTAATATATACATAAACAAATCAACATCAAACTCTCTTTTTTTAATAAAACAATTGAAAAACAAAACTTAGTTGTCGTCAAGATTTAATCCAGACCGTTGATATTATAACCGACGACACCTTTTTTTTACAAAAAAGTAATAATAAGATTCTGAGTAAATTAATAAACGATGATGATGAGCTCACGTTTGCTTGAATAGATCGGATCTGGTCATCGATTAGAGCTTGTTTGGATTGAAAAGGGATCGTGACAGGTTTTGTATCGACCTTAGTCATGATTGTTTCCACCGTAGGAGTTAGCGGCGGTGATGGTTCACGGGATGGACCAATAGGGCTGCTGTAACCAGAAGCAAATGGTGACCAGAGAGTTGATTGCGGCGAGCCAGAGCCACCACCACCACGAGACTGAATCAAAAAAAAAAGATATGATAAGAATTTTGAGATTGACAAAAAAAGAAGAGAATCTCGAATCTGAAGAGTAAAAAAAGTTAAATAAAATTAAAAGGTTAGGGGTTTACCTTTTGATGCTTTTCATCGTCTTGAAGCATATAGTTTGTCATCTGACGAGTCAACTCTGTGATGTACTCGTCGTCGTCTTCGTTTTGTGCCTTTGGTGAATCAGGTTCGTCGGAGAGGGAGCTTGTGGTTGGAGTGAAGAACGTTGGCTCAGAAAAGGAGGTAAAAGGATTTAATTTGAAATCCATGTCGTGTAGTTCAGTTGATTCCATTTGATTTTTTTTCTTGTACAAAACAAAACCAATTAAACCGGAAAGACAGAAACAGAGGAAAAACAGAGCAATTCAAGAAACAGAGAGAAGAAACAGAGGAAATCAAGAAACAGAGAGAAGAGAGAAAAGAGGAGAGAGAGAGAGAGAGAAGGGTTGTGTAAAGTGGTGAAGGGTTGAGATTTTATAAAGAAGAAAAGAGAAGACCGTAGAGTACAGATGGACAGCTTAAGGCCGAAGGCGTTACGACAATATCACCTGCCAATTGTTGTGAGTTTTGCGACTCACGAGAGAGAGAGAGATTAAGAATTAAGGATTAAGGAAACTCTTATATATAAAGAAGAAATATATACATAGACATACATATATGTATCTTTCCTTATTCTTTTTTTTTTTTCTTTTTTTTCTTTTATGTTGAATGAATGCATTTATTTATGACGAACCCTTTTTTAGGTGAATTTTGTTTTCAAAAAAAAAAATCTCTAAAAGCAATGTATTCAACTTAATATTGAATTTTTTGGTCCATTTAGTTTGAATCATTTGAATTGTTTGAATTAGTATATGTGACTACTCTATAAAGTAATAATATCAACCTTTTTGGAGTTTTTTTTATATAATTTATTTTATATATTATAGAGTGAATCGTTATTATTTTTCTTAATATTGTGTTCATGTATGAATAGCCCCAACTAATTTTACTGATAAAACAAAAATTTAAAAATTATTCTTCTAGCTAATCTACAACAAGAAAACACATGGGACTGACGCCTAAGAATCGAAATGACCCAACAACAGCAAATTTGTTCTCAAATCTATCATTTAAGCAGAAGAGTTACCACAACATGACAACAATATAAAAATGTAGATAAAAATCAACTAAGAAGATACATTGAAACATACTTATCATCAAATAGATTTGAAATATATTAAGATCATGTTTTCAAATGAAATTAAACAACTAGCGAAGGTTTTTTCTAAAAAAATTTCGTACTATAACTTCTAATATAAGTTATGTGTTGTGTATGCCATGAGACTCTGCTACTCTGGTAGCTAAAATGCCTATAACATAAAATATGATTCTTCTTCGAACTTCTAACTCCTAACTAATTAATGAAGATCTGCGCGCGAACTATAACAAGATCGTAACCAAATTAAGATTCCATTATCAACCATGATCGTAAAGTTTAAACAATACTATATGATTTTATATCTAAGATCTACCTTATTGATTATTTTTGTCCTCCGGAAAATATTATTATAGAAACAGACACTCGATTTATGATATACTAGTATTAAATCCCGTACGTAGGACGGGTCAAAATTTATATGACGTGTTCATGTGTTAGGTTTTTACTCAAATCTTCTATACATTTTTAATGCAATTGACAGAAGAGTAATGCAATTGACAGCAGAGTAAGATTTGAAAGATAACATAAAAAGAAAAACCAATCAGGTCCGACTACTCGTTCATGGTAGTGCCTTAGTTGTGTATGGCGACGGAGGGGATACTCTTTTAGATACCTGTCATAGTATATTCACCAACAACTAATTAGATATGTATTGTAGTTTGTAGAGTATCGGATTAAAGGAAAAATACTGAAATTACCAAATTTTAAATCTAAAAAGGTAAAATCAATAGAAAAAATAACAAATTTTGAATAGGAGATTGGGAAAAAGTTGATTATCGTAGTTATATAAATTACAGTGTGATTACTCTTAGAGCTCTATGAGGCGTTATAACTAAATGGTGAAAGTAGAATTTTATCTTCATAACCTTGAATAGGAGGAGAACTTATGTGGTATTTAGGTGATATTGACAATAGTGATTAAAAAAAGTGGACATTTGAAATTTATGATCGTTGATAATGTTGGGATACAATCCAAGTCCCATATCTGAAGTTTGAAGGGACTATCATTAATATATAAAGGGTTAGGCTCAATCTACTAATTTCCAATTGGTTTTTAGTTAGAAGCCCAAGATAAACCCAAATTTAACATGGTATCAGAGCCCAAAGTTAAAATTCTGGTGGACCTAGAAAAGTGGATACGGACATGCCTCTTGTTAACCCGAGTAATGGAGGCCCAATAAGAGGTTTATTATCGGTCCAAGTGGGATCGGTTCGAGATGGAGTTATCATCTCGAGGAGGCGTGTTAATATCCCACATGTGATCCTTGGTTTGAAGGGGAGATTGTTGGAATACAATCCAAATCCCATATCTGAAGTTTAAAGGGACTATCATTAATATATAAAAGGTTAGGGGTCAATCTACTAATCGCCAATTGGTTTTTAGTTAGAAGCCCAAGATAAACCCAAATTTAACGTATAAACATCGCAAATATAAACAGAAGAAAATAGGTAGTTAATGAAGATCGTGTATAGAGTAGTTGAAATGTGTTTTTTTTTTTGGTTACTTTCAACTGTTAGTAATTGTACATTCAATAGAACGTGCAACTGAGGGAAAATTTGTAGGTTTGTAAAATAATGATTCATTTACTTTTTAAAACAGAAAAGAACGTGGTAAGTACTATCTTTTAAACTGAAAATAATCTTTTTTTTTTTGGATTTGCTGATGTTTCACAATTTATTGGTATAGTGACGTGAGATTTATAGTATAAAGGATATATAGTTTTTGTTTTGTAAAGGATTACTGTATAATATATATAGCTCTTACGAGTCACGAGCTAGTGATACGGTGTATAATACGTTGATTTAGGTGATCTTTTTTTGTGGGATTATTGTGGATTAAGTCAACAAATGCAACTTGGGATGAGTGATTCGGAGACAAAACATACATGTTTCTTCTTTATATGCGATGTTTTTCTAAGTAACAAAGAAGGGGAAGGTTGGTGTTGGTTGACCTATTAAGAACTTAAGATCTGACCAAACATGAGTACTTTTTTCTTTGAAATAACGGTATAAATATACTAAAAATAGTCCCTACCACTAATTGCGTTTAGCAATTCACATTTTAAGTATTGAATTGTGTATTTGAATTTGCAACGTTTTAGTTGCCATTAATAGTTTTTATTACAAGAAAGTAGGTCTTATATCCCTTTATAGCAAAGCCTTTATCTAACAACCATTAACACATAGATATGTAGGACTTTTGAGTGTGGGATAATCAAACTTCTAACGCTGACATCTAGGCCTACTGACATCTATGTGGATGCAGTTGTAAAAATAATATAATCATTTTTCAGGCACATCCGTAAAATAATAGAAGAATACATAATCAAAGTTTTGTTTGTGAAGTTTCAATCTACATTTTAAGCTAATACGAAGAATATATGTTTCAAAATATATACTTTGTTATGTGATTCGAAACCAAAAATGTCGTTGTAGTATAGTGGTAAGTATTCCCGCCTGTCACGCGGGTGACCCGGGTTCGACCCCCGGCAACGGCGTCTATTTTTTTATTTGTTTTGCCTTGTAGCTAAACGTTGTCGTTCTGTGCCATTCAACCGTCTTGCCGTTTTCCTTCCCTTGAGACGGCAAGCAAACCATCTCTCGCCGCAATTAGAATACAACGAGCATGTGCATATGACGTATAGATTACGACTTTTGTTTTAATCTAATCTAATTAAGTCACTTGGTCAACCTTTTTTTTCAAGATTCAATCGAACCGAAGACAATTAATTACTTCTTCTTCTTCTTTATGTTAAAAGATTAAATTTTTCGAGTTTCAAGATTCGATCTATCCCTTTCCCATGGCTAGAGAAAACCCATTGATGAGTTTCTCCTTCAGTTTCAGATACCTCTGTCACTTTTCTCTCCTCCTCTCTCTCTTCTCATTCGTCTCTTTTCTCTTCAGACACAACACATCACTCTGTTCTTGTCCTTACGACCACAACCCCAACGCTCACACATTCCATGATCATGATCATCACCATAACAACGAAACCATTGATCTTCTTCGCTTATCTTCAGCTTGGAACCACCTCACATTCCCGTCTAAACCCAAGAAGACTCTAAAGATCGCTGTGGTGGTTAAAAAATGGCCAAGGAGATCGCAAGCTGGTGGACTTGAGAGACACGCGCTTACGCTGCACCTAGCTCTAGCCAAACGTGGCCACGAGGTTCATGTTTTCACCGCTGCTTCTCCTTCGTTCCCCGAATACCAACTGAAAAATCTACTGTTTCATCTCTCTGAGCCCACCGCTGCTGGATATCTCGATCAAGCTTCCGTCTCGCAACAGCTTCAGGTAAACACAAGGAATTGAAAATATATATGTGTTTTCTCTAATTTGCGTTTGATAGTGCAAATGCGGAAGTTCTATCATTCATACATTAATACATACTCTTTGCCTACAAAATAAATGGCGATATACTTGCGTCTATTGCATATTCAACTTGGAACTAGTACTCAAATATGTTACTATCACTCTTAAAAGTTTGTTTGTATTAAACCCCTTCATCTTCATATTCAAGAAAATAAAAAAAATTGATCAAACTAGCTGAAATTTAAAATTTGTATAGCTAGTGGACCTAGTGGTTAATACTTAATTGTCAGTAGTAACTATTACCTTGTTCCTAATATAAACAATGTTTGACATTTTTCTATAAACAAATTTAAGTATTTTTACAAAAAATGTTAATTCTAAAAATTGTGTTTATAATTAATATATTCCCTCTGTCTCACAAAGATTAATGTTTTGGGATATTTTTTTTGTCACACAAAAATTGATGTTTCGTAGATTTCAAGAAGTAATCATTGAAAATATTTAAAACTTTTAATTGTTATTGGTTTAAAATTAAATAATATCTCTTTAATCAAAGAAAAATATATATTTAAATTTAGGAATTATTGTTTTTTAAAACTGTGTAAAAACTTAAGATCTTCAATCTTTGTGAAACAGAAAGAGTTTTTTTTGCAAAAGAGTGGAGTAGCTAGTTACTATATTTTAGTCAACCGCTGACCAAATGACTAAATATATTTTAGTCAATAGACAGCGTGGAAAAAAATAGAAGTTTAACTAACGCGATTTTATACCGTAACACGCAGACGCAGAACGCGAGTGGAAGACCATTTGACGTGATCCACACGGAGAGCGTAGGGCTTCTCCACACAAGAGCCAAGAATCTCCCAAACGTGGTCGCGTCTTGGCATGGGATCGCTTACGAGACTTTTCACTCCGACATCATACAAGAACTCCTCCGTCAAGCAGACATCGCCGCCGCCGCTGCTGCCGGAACCGAAGAAGAACATCCACCGCCTTCCTCTCCCGCTCTGACAGAGCGAGCGAAACGAGTCGTCGAAGAAGTCAAATTCTTCCAACGTTACGCTCACCACGTGGCAACTAGCGATCACTGCGGTGACGTACTCAAGAGGATCTACATGATCCCCGAGGAACGCGTACACATCATCTTAAACGGCGTTGACGAGAGCGTTTTTAAACCTGACGTTACGAAACGCGAGAGCTTCAGAGAGAAATTTGGCGTTAGAAGCGGCGACAAGAACAAAAAGGCTCCTTTGGTTCTTGGAATTGCGGGGAGGTTAGTGAGAGATAAAGGTCATCCTTTGATGTTCTCAGCTTTGAAACGTGTGTTTGAAGAAAACAAGAAGGCACGTGAAAACGTTGTCGTTTTAGTAGCTGGAGATGGTCCATGGGGAAGCAGATATAGAGACCTCGGGTCTAATGTGATCGTTCTTGGACCATTGGATCAAGAAAAGCTAGCGGGATTCTACAACGCGATCGATGTGTTTGTGAACCCGACGCTTCGAGCTCAAGGGCTAGATCACACTCTCTTGGAAGCCATGGTTTCAGGGAAACCGGTCTTAGCCACGAAGCTAGCGAGCATCACTGGTTCAGTAGTCGTCGGTCCACATTTGGGATATACATTCTCACCGAACGTTGAGTCTCTCGTGGAGGCCATTTCGCGTGTTGTTAGCGACGGAACAGAGGAATTGCAGAGGAAAGGTAAGGAAGCGCGTGAACGGTCCTTGAGGCTTTTCACCGCGTCTAAAATGGCTGATGCGTATGAAAGGTTTTTTCTTTGCATTTCGGATAAGAGCTTTTGTACAATACAAGCTTAAAACACTAATATAGTTCAAACTAATCAAGGGTTTGCATTGTTTGGTTTTTATGTCTAGTTAGTTTCATAAAGTCTTTGTGTTTGGTAAAAACGCTTATGAACGACATGAGACAGACAAAAAGCAGAGTAGATACTGATACAGTTGACTAGAACAAGTACGTACTAGACAAATTTTATTAGGAGATTTCTTTGATATTATTATTATTTAATCTTTGAAATCTCCTAAATAACTTTTGTTTTTACTGCATAAACTTATATTATACAAAGTCTTGGTTCAGTAGATATTAGTACTTGGCTTGAGCTTCATGGGTTTCTGGAGAGATTTACAAAGAAACTACCGGAAGTGGTTCTTTAGTAATAAAGGGAACCTTGCCACCAGTTTCCTCTTGAAACATCTTGTGAGTTCTGTCCATTAGTATCGTCTTCTCCGTTTCTTTTACGCTCATTTTTGGCCTGAGAGATGTTTAATTCTGATCAGTAAAGTCCTCTGTTTTTTTTGGAAGTGATTAGTAAGATATATTTAAGTTAAGAAAACTTACTGCAGGGTAAGTTTGGTTGGTGGTGGATCGAGAGTATACGTCTTGACCACCGTAGTAAAGAGAAGAGCTTAGATGACATGGCTCAACTCTATCTTCTCCAGTTGAAGATTCTCTACGTTGAGCTGTTATAAAAAAAAACATCTTCATTAGTAAAACAGATAATCATTTCTTGATTCGAGAAAAGCAGAATATTTTGAGACTAAGTGACTAAAGAAGAAGAAGGAAGTTGCATAAAGACTGTTTTTTCTCACTGACCTTGTGAGCCATGTTTGGAACTTGAACCATCTCTAGCAACACCCTGAGAAGACAAATCAAGAAACCAAAGATTAATCCCCAAGAACCAATCATATCACTTAGGTAACAAAAGTTGAAGAAAATGAATGTAATAAAAACCTTGGATGGATGAGGGAATATGGAGGAGAAGATGCCAGAGGAAGAAGATGGTGGCGAAGGATCTTTGGAGCCGAAGAGTTCGGCGGTGAAAGAGGAAGAAGTTGATGATCCGACTCGTCCTTTACCCTCCATTGAATAACTTTTAAAACTCACACTCTAATCTGTAAGAGACTTAGAATGAAGAAGTAGGTAAGTTGTCTAAGTTGTGTGTACTTACAATAAGATCTCAATGGGGCTATATATATACATAATCCTACAAGGGGATGATGTTGTAGAGATAGTGGAGCCATCATCATCATCATCATCCCTCAAGGAAAAGATGTTTATTATGGGTATGTTCTCTCTTCTTGATGCTGAAAAGACTATTGCTACTTTTCCCATTTAAAGAAAAGAACAAAATCTCAGTTATATTTATTTTATTTTCATTGTTAGAGAAATTTAGAAGCTTCGCTATCGTTGTTCTTTGCCATTTCTATTGGTTAGTGTTTATTTGTTTTTTTGAACTTTGTAACGATTTATTTCAGTTTTTGTTTGCCTCTATATTTTCTTGGTAGTGAAACCTATAGACAAATTTGGATTCTTTTTCTATTCCGGATAGAGACACAAACAGTGAGATTCTTTTAAAGGCTTTCAATGTTCAATGTCTCTCTTAACATAACCAAAAGAGATATACTTAGAGGATAAGTCCGGCGTCGGATCTTAAGTCGGACCAATGATAAGTTGCCACGTGTTATTCCGAGGATAAGTTGCCGACCTTTCTTGAGCACATAGAGCCAAAGTGGAAAAGAGAACCGAAGAAGAAACTTGGAGCTTCTTTTAAATCGCACGCATGTTCATATGATATCCATATTTTAGATCTAATATTGTTTCCTTTATTGTTTTAATTGATAAATAAAGTAAAATGCCAAAACTTATATACTATTATATTGGTTAAATAATGATATAACTTCATATCCATAATTATTTTTTTACAAGAAAAGAACATTTGATCAAAGACGAGAAGATGAGGTCCACAAAAATTCTCCACTTGCTCAAGTCTATTCCTTTTCTTCCTCTTTATCTTCGAGACTCACACATCAATCATACTCGAGAAAAAATATAATGAAAAATATCTTAAAACCTTTTTAACAATAAAAGTGGATTATTAATGTAATAATTTGTTTTAATTTCATCACTTCATGCATATTAAAGTTTAGTAATCGTCTTTTGTAGATCAACCCAAATTAAGGCCTACAAATGTCAGTTTCAATCATATATATAAAAGTAGAGTTCCACTCTCTCCTTATTGGTCCACTTGGCAATACAATTTTAACAAAAAAAAATTATATTAAGACATAAATTTAAAAACAATTAATTTTCACATTTAACTCACATAATATAAAACTGAAATCTTTATAGCTTCTCCCTATAAATTATGCACTAACTTTATTTCTCCACTAAGTTGTATTAATCAATTGTATTAAAACAAAACAATAAATTAGAATTGTAACTCTCATTTTTCTAAATGTAATTTTTCATCATTTCTCTTCCTATAAATACTCATTATCTTATTCTCTTAGTCTATCACTCTTTCATTCTCTCATCTTCTTCCACTACTCTCAAATCTCTTTTTTGTTTTGTTTTGTTTTGTTTTGTATTTTTTTTGTTATTGTTGTTGTATGGGTTATAAAAAATCAAATCAAATATCATTGTAAAAGCTTAGTTTTAGAGTTTGTATGATATGTATATCTTATATATTTATTTTAATCTTTTAAAATGTTTATCTCCATTTTCTATTTTATATTAACATCTTATAAGTCATTATTTTCATACTTCCTTACAATATTCACCACACAATAAGATCATAAAGTTGAAATGATCCATATGTAATTATCTATTATGTCTCTGGTTATCTCACATATTCATGTATCATTTTTAATAATTTATAAAGATCAATATAATATTTAAAGATCAATATAATTATCCATTTATCCATTTATAAAGACTATTTTGTTTTGTGATCCAATTGTTAAATCTGCAGAGATCAATATAATATATCTATATATTTTTTTTTTATGATTTGAGGTTTTTGAAAACAAAAAGAACATAATTAAACAATTGGTTTTTAGTGTCTTTAATCTAAATAAAAAATGATCCAAAAAAAAAAAACATATTCAACTGGAACTTAAATATAAAAATAAAATATAATTTTAAAAATATCATTTCACTAAATTCTCTAAAGATGAAACCATTAGTATGAAATCTAGCACTATAAATTAAATTGATGAGTGAAAACCAAAAAAATATAAGTTATCCTTGGGATTTTAAAAATTATTGAGATTGAAGAATTCATATAATTTTATAAGAAAACTAATTTAGTTTGTCACTTAAAAAGTAATATTTTTTATTTTGAAATATTATGTGTAAGTGTTGAGTTTATATCAACAAACAACCAAATCATGTGAATTTTGATTCAGCCACTTGGTATTCCTTTTATTTTAGGTTATAAAAAATTAAAATATTTATTTATAATTAAAGACATGTAACTCCATTTAACTCAAATGTAACTCCTATCCAATAATTGTACATTAATTCATTCCTCCTACTAACTTATTATCTTTCAAGAGAAATTATTTTTGGTTAAATTTTAATATTTTTTATTTATTTTGGTTGGCTAAACTTATATTCATATTTTGGTTGGCTAAATTAATATATTTCTCATGTAAAATTATTGTTTATAATATATTTCTCATTTCAAAGTTTAAAGCAATATATCATATATATAAAAGTAAGGTTTTGGTCTCTCCTTATTGGTTGATTTTCATTTAATGTTTTCTAATTTTTTTTTATTTTTTTATTTGCTTTCTAATTGCTTTAAACAATATTTAAGATCCAATAAACACAATACATTTAACTCACACATTAAAATAAAATTATAACTGAAAATAAAATAAATTATGCATTAATCATATTCTACCACTCAATTTTATTCAAACACAATAAATTACTATTGTAACTCCATAGTTCTAAATGTAACTTCCATCATTTCTTATCATATAAATAAGCATTCTCTCAATCTATCATTCTCTCATATTGACATTCTTTTACTATCTCATTTTCACATTCTCTCATTCTCTTCTACAATACCTCAAATCATTTTTCATTTTTTTTTGTTATTTTTGATTTCTTATTTTTGTTGTATGGGTTTAAAAAAAAAATGAAATATCATTGTAAATTGTTAATGCTAAATTTTAATTTTAGAGACTACATGATATATATTTTACATTGTTCTTATTTTAAAAGATTTATCTCCTTTATCTAATTTGGATTATTATCTTATAAGTAATCATTCTCTCTTCCTCTCCCACCAATATCAAATGTTGTTATATCTCATATGTGTTGTAAGAGTTTGATTCTATATTTTAATTTAGAAAGTATTATATATATATAGATATTACATTGTTCTATTTTTTAAAGATTCATCTCCATTATCTAATTTGGATTACCATCTTATAGTAAACATTCTCTCCTCCTCTCCTACCAATATCAAATGTTGTTATATCTCATATGTGTTGTAACTTGTAAGAGTTTGATTCTATATTTTAATGTAGAAAGTATTATATATATTTAACATTGTTTTCAATTTTTATTTTATTTATATAAAAAAATATTTCTTTTATATTTCTTGCCTTTCTAATCTATTCATATTTATTTTTTAAATTTGCATAGTTAAATTTAAATTCACATATGTTGGTTTTAACAAAACAATCAACTTTATTTGAGAATTAGATGTTCCTATTCATTTTTAAACGATCAATGTGTAACATATAAGCATTTTGTCTTGCAATCACAAGTTCCATTTCCATTGCTTAACTCCATGGTTAAACTATAATATATGTTGTCCTATTTGTAGGAATAACAACATACTTATTTAATTTATTTAAAAGAGCAGATGATTAAACGAAATAAACATTTCTCCAAATTTTATAATTCAATCAGTGAGTGTACTTATTACTTTGAAAAACTTTTACATTGAAGTTCATAAAATCATATAAGAAAACTAAAATACTATATCACTTCAAATTTGGAAGGAAACACTTGGTATTCCTTTTTAAAAAAGTCAAGACACATATAAAAATTTATTAATATTTAACTCACTTTAAAGACATTAAAGGTCATTTAACTCAAAAATAACTTCTATCCAATAATTTCATACATTCCTCCCACAAATAAAAAAATATATATATATGTTCAAGATTGTATTTAAATATTACATAATTTTTTAGTTAGCTAAATTTATAGTCACATATATACAATATATATACATAAGAATTTATATTACTTATTAACACCATAATTCGACCCATTATTTGCTTAACTCAATATTGGTTTCAAAGCCAACTAAATAAAAACAGAAACGATCTTATTGATATTAGACCAAAACATGGGCATACAAACATAATCACTTACACGGAAGATATTTTTAAAAAACAACTTATTATTGCAACATCAATGTATGAAGGGTTTACATAAACAATTAATTAGAAAATCTATAATACAATAAATGTATTGGAAACAATATCAGTCAATGATAAGATTGGATCCTCAAAAGTAAGAAACAACAACTTCATAATTCATAAAAAATAAACGCCACAATTATACACATATGAACGATATGGTATAAATATATAGTGTATAAATAAAAGTGACGGGAAAGCCTGTATATGCCTAATTAAAACGAAATAAAAAAAAATGAAAAAGATAAAAAAAAAAACAAGAAAGTGCCAACTACACCACAACCCACGCGTTGCGTGGGGAAGCACCTAGTAAGCATATAATCTTAAGTTGATTCGGATAAACCAAAATGTCTTAGCTTAAAACCGCAAAAAAAAACATACTACACTATAAACTATACAAGTTTTGAATTACTTCAGTTGATTATAATCTATTACATATTCTAATTATTATTACACGGTAATAACATCAAAATTAGAAGTATGTGACAGAAATGGGAAAACTAGTGTGAAAGCTTGGTGTTATTTTCTTTATTAAAAAAAAAAATTTGTGAAAGAACTGGATGTCTTACTCGCAAAGTATCACGTGATGATGATACACGTTCTTTACACGTTGTTCGGAAGAGATATTCGATCCGGGGGAATAAAACTCAAAAACTATATCTGATCATATCTATACTATTAAATCGGGAGACCAAAAATACTAGCTGCCTTGACAAATTTGGTACATACAATATGGTCCCTTCGCGTATATTTCAAAAGCACTCATAAAAATTATGGAAATTTATGTATGTATCTACTCCATTATACACACGAACATGCAATGTCTGAGAACTGTTGTCCATTTTAGATAAGAGATCGATTCTCATGTGAGAGATTCTTCTCATTGGTCCCTATTTTACTTCCGAACAGAAGTCAATAACATATATTTAATATGTCAGAATGTGTATGTATTATGTTAATACATATGTATGTGGATATATGTAATGTATGATGGTATCTATGTGTGTTTTTTTTTGTCGACGTATATGTTATGTACTTATGTGTAAAGTACAATATACGCCTTTTGTTTCTGAAAATTTTGAAATGTTTTCCAGGGAGAAAAGTCAATAAAAACCATAAAAGTTACCCGTTACAAATTAAATTTATGATTACGGTAGTTTATCGGTTTCCAAAAATCTCTGCTTATTACAGATTACATTAATTAGATATGTTTCAAAGACTTGACGTCTCTAACCAAAAAGAAAATGACATACAGTATTGAACACATTTTTTTTATATTTGGAAAAAATGATTCGATCCAAATATTTGGATAATTGGATCAATGAAAGATACGATACTTTGATGCTTGATTGGGATTAGAATTACACAATAAGCGTTAGGGATACGTTCTTGAGATAGTTAGTACTATTTAGTTAAGCAGTCGAAGAAGAAAGGAATGTTATCTTTTGTTTTGGTAAACAAAGGAATGATATCTTAATGAATAGATTGGAAAATATTCTCCTACCTTTTTAATATGCAGATTTCGTTTGAAAAACTTTGTTATCTAGATTAGGTTGCCAATTATTAAACATGTTTATTTCCTTTTATGCTGAGAACAAGAATTGTCAAAATACTTTTTTTGCCTTTTTTACCTTGCTAGCATCTTCTTTTGAGTTTTATATATGGTCTTTGACCATTAGTTTTTGAGAAGAATACAAAGATCAATGTCTCTCTTTTTTGTTGTCAACTTCGGATTAGTTTGAAAGTTGTGAACTAAGATTTTCCCAAATACATAAAGATGAGTTTCAATATGATTAAACAAACAGGGGAAAAAAAAAAAGCGTGAGCGGCAGGATTCGAACCTGCGCGGGCAAAGCCCACATGATTTCTAGTCATGCCCGATAACCACTCCGGCACGCCCACGAAGACATTGTTTTAAGCTCATTTGACACTAAGACTAGTTAAATTTACTAGCAAATTTCATAACGTAAATTGACAAAGAAAGGCCCTTCAAAATTGGAGAGGTCAGAAGAAGACCTGATCACTTGTAACTTCCGTGAGAAGAATATAAAGAATGTGGTCCACTTCTGACAATTAATGAAGCATCGGAACAAAAGGAATACATAAAAGAAGACTCTCAACAAGTCTTCTTGTGATGTAACAGTTCCGTAGCCTCATTCTGAATCTTAATTGGATCAAAGTCAAAGACTTCCTTCCCCACACTTTATTCTTCCCAGAGCTGCACAATCACAGAAGTTCACAAAATGGAAAGAACATCAAATGTTGAATCTTAGCATCTGTGAAAGAAGATCTCCTTATAAGCATTTTTTGACTCTGTTTTTGAGACTTCTGTATGAGTTTGGGAATCTGACATGCAAAACCACTTGCATTCTCCGAAGTCAACCCTTATAAAACGATATTGTGATCTAAATCTCGAAATTCTCGGAAACAAACACCTTGAATCACACAAAATCTACCTAGGTGAAAGATGAATTCTGGTTTACCGGTTTGTTTCTAAGATAACTACAGTGTTTATAGCTGAGTTACAGTGACGGTCCTTTTCGTGATTCTGCGGCGCTCTTGAGACAGACAGAAGAGAAACTTAATAAGCTCAAAACTTATTAACTATGGTTGTCAATCCATAGTTACATCGCTTTTTATTATTCGCAAATTGACCTAAATCCAAAAACTAGTCCACTTTTGACCTAGTTTCCTTATTTTTTTTAAAAAGAGGATTCTGTAAAAATTTGGATAATTTTAGTACAAAAAAAAAAAATCAAAGGTGAAGGTCACAAGGGAGCCAAATGTTGTTGAGTCTTGAGTCTCCAGTCAATGACACTGTCCGCGTCTATGTCCTTGTGGAGTATTAGCTTCCGGTTCGGGAATACCGAAACAACTTCGGGCATCACTATAATACAATTTCAAGTAGAGAGGAACCAAAAAACAAACCGAATAACCATTACTTATAAAATCACACATTATTGGGGGTTATTGGTTTAAGATTTGAATAGAGTTTTAATGATTTGAAATGTTATGTAGAATCTGTTGTTATTAGATCAAGATTTTATTAAACTCTGTTAAAATTTAGTGTTATTAGTGTGTGATTTGTAAAAAGTCATTTAAAATCTTAACAAATATGGGTTATTGGATTCAGACTTTTATAAAGTCATTAAAAGTTTTGTGTTATTCAATTAAAACAAAAGAATCTAGGATTGTTAATGAGTTCAATTATTATGTTATTGGTTCATGTTTTTAGTTACTTTCTTTACAAAATAAAGTCATGGAAAGTATCATAAAAATACAGGGATTGTTTGGAGGACTTTACAAGATTTTAGAAAACTAATCAACAAAATTCTCTATCAATCTTTAACAATCTTTCACTTATTTATTTTTAATGATTTTGTTGAACTCTTCAAGAATCTTCATAAATCTCAAACCAATACCAAAAGACTAATACATCCTTTTCAATTTTAAGGGTAATCAACTACGTTATGTAAAACAAAACTCAAAACTATTTTGTAACATAGGCATATATATATATATAGTGAATCCTATTTTGATATCGCAAATTAAAAAAAAAAAAACCAAAAAAAAAGTTTCGAAATTTTTACCTGAAAGCTTCTTGCTTTCCTCCTCAGTGAGCAACGCGGTGAATCCATCAAAGGCCAACCCGAAGTTATCGACAATTAGGCTCGGCAAGTAACTGATTAATAAAATATACACATCAAGTAATTAGATTTTATAAAGCAGAAATACTATGATGAGTATCTAAGGCCGGTTCAATTAAATGAGAGACCCTGGAACCCGGGACCTAGATATGAAATAGTTGTTGAGTCTTTTTCCGAGGTCACTATGAAGCAATGAGTAATGGTGGCGTCTAACAGTGGCGTAGTCGCTGTTTGGCGACAATGCTCCCATGTAAACGATGTAGACCTGCATTCTATTATCCACCCGTAATTACCATTTAAGATGTTATGTTATAAATTACAATTTATAACCTACAACAAATTAAAATAATCAATAATTTCAATATATGTTGTATTTGTATCCGTCCATACATTTCTTCCACCTTGAATGGCTTGCGAGGAGGTAACCATCAGCAGGTCTTTCTTTTCTAACACCCACATGCTACGACGGAGAGTAAATTCCCTAGCAATGCTACTTTTGTTGAAACTCTCAGCTAACGAGATCCAGACTTCTCTAAAAGTATTTACGTTGTGAACATACCCGAGAACTTCTTCAGACAGAGTACCAAATATCCACGACCGAATGAGTTGATCTGTGCAGAACCATGCTTCATACTGTGGATTTGGAACCTCTTCCCCGTTTGTTGTGAGGCTGGTACGAGGTGGAGCTGTAACGGCGCCATTCACGAAACCAATCAGTTTTTGACATGACAAAAGTGACTCAAACTGAGACTTCCAGAGAAGATAGTTTGTATTGTTGAGCTTGATGGTGACACTACTCGTGACATGAATATTGTCCGGAAAAGGGTATGAAGTCGCCATTGATAGACCTGTGAAGATTTACAATGGCTCTGATACCATGAGAATAAAACAAGACTTTGAGAAAAACTTTGTTCTTTTATTATAAACTCTAATTATCTTTTACACTCTTGATTACAATGACTTATATAGAGGCAAAAGGAACAATTCATAATTTTAAAATTTCAAACTATTAAAATATATCTATAAATTAATAATTATTAATTTACACTATAAAATAATAATTATTAATTTATAGATAAATTAATATCACTATAAATTAATAAAATGTCTTGGTCCTAATATTATTAATTTATAGAGGTTTTACTGTATCATGTTTCTTCAACCTTAGAGGGGGGTATTGGTTTAGGATTTAGAAAGAATTTTAGATTTTATGTTTTTAAAAATCTTGCTGATTTTTAAAATCATAGAAAATTTAGAAAGTAAAAATGAAGGATTCTAAGAGATTGTTTAGGAAGTTTTTTTATAAATCTTGCTGATTTGTTTTTCCTAATCTTGTAAAATCTTTCTATTTGATGAAAGAGTTTTCATGACTTTTATTATGAAGGAAATGATATAAAATCCTAAACCAATAACATAAAATTTGAATTCATTAACAATCCAAGATTCTTTTGTTTTATTTGAATAACATAAAACTTTTAATGACTTTATAAGACTCTTGATCCAATAACACTAGATTTATCAAGATTTTAGATAACTTTTTACAAATCCACAACCAATAACACCAAATTTTTAAAGAGTTTTAAAGAATCTTGATTGAATAACAACATATTTTACATAACTTTTAAAGTCATTAAAAGTCTTTCCAAATCATAAACCAATACCCCCTCCTAAGTATCTCGTTCAAAAATATTATTTTTTTATTTTTATATATTTATTTTGTATAATAAACCATATTTTTACTATATTATTTAATCAATATAATCATTTTATTTAATAATTAATATATAATTATATTTATTGCGACATTGTATTGTGAGTGATATATCTTTTCTATAGTAATTTTCACTTGTTATATAGTATTTCCAATTTTATAGTACATATGACGTAATGCACCACATTATTGTATATTTATAATTGGTGGTTTGTCATCTTAATATTAATTTACTAGTTTTTTTTGGTATATTTCATCGAACGGANTAGCTTCCTTTATATAGTGAAACCCTAGAGCTTATGTTGGTTTACCCTTGCAGACTACACAACCCGGATCCTGTATGGGATACACACTAATATAAGCCCAGTTCATGGTTCAGACCAAATAAACCCTTATGAAGCAAACATTTACAACAAGATCTCTTTATAAGCATGTTCTGACTATGTTTTTGAGACTTCGGTATAAGTCTGAGAATCTGAAAAAGAGTAGTGTTTTGGTTCTTCGTTTTCTCCTACAACCGTATTGGGATGATTGTATTACTTTCAAACATTGCAAATTCAAGAAGCCAATTTATCACAAAATTATATACATAATACATGTGAATGAAGAGTTATAGACAGAAACAACAGTAAGAACCGAAGATTAGAGCTTTAAGTCGTAGCAGATCAATTCTTCTCTCCCTATAGAGGCGTTATTTGTGAATTAGGACCAGTCTGTTTGTAAGTGTATTACAGTGTTAATCGTTGAGTACAGTGGCGATCCTTTTCATGATTACGGGGCGCTCTTACGAAAGACATAAGAGAAACTCAATAGGTTTCAAAAATCATTAATTATGGTTGTTAAGGACTAACAAACGATAGTGTACGTTTTACATCTTTTTTTATAACTTGGTTTTTTTTTTTTTTTTTTTTTTTTTTTTTTTTTTTTTTNTATAGGAGGGTTCTGTTAAATTAGGATGTTATATTTCATAAATATGTATATGATTAGTACAAAAAATCAAAAGTGAATGGTCACAAGGGAGCCAAATGTTGTTGAGTCTTGAATCCCAAGTCAATGACACTGTCCACGTCCTTGTCCTTGAGGAGTATTAGCTTCCGGTTCGGGAATACCGAAACAACTTTGGTCATCGCTATAATTCAATTTCAAGTAGAGAGGAACCAAAAACAAAAGGATAACCATTACTTTAATAACTTTTACTCTAAAGACTGATAAAGTCACATATTAAAACTTGTACTCTAAACTCTAAAGACTGATATATCCTTTTCAATTTTTAGGTTAATCAACTACGTTCTGTAAAGTAAGAATAAAAATTATTTTCGAACATAGCCATACATATATGTGGGTGAATCCTCTGTTGATGATATCGCAAGTGTAAAAAAAATATAAAGTTTCCAAATTTTTACCTGAAAGCTTCTTGCTTTCCTCCTCAGTGAGCAACGCCGCGAATCCATTAAAGCTCCTCGCGTAGTGTCTGACAATTAGGCTCGGGTCGTAACTGATTTATAAAATATACACATCAAGTAATTAGATTTTTTAAAGCAAACATAAACTATGATGAGTAGTACATCTTTGAACAATGAATATATATACTGTTGTAATTCTCGCTCTAAAGCGGGATCTAGGTATCAAATAGTTGTTGACCTTTCTCCGAGGACACTATGAAGCAATGAGTAATGGCGACATATAACAGTGTCGTAGTCGCTGTTTGGCGGCAATGCTCCTTGGTAAACGATGTAGACCTGCATTATCCACCCGTAATTACCATTTTAAGCTGTTATGTTATAAATTACAATTTATAACCTAGAAACAAATTAAATTAATCAATAATTTCTATATATATTGTATCCCGACCATACCTTTCTTTCACCTTGATTGGCTTGCGAGGAGGTAACCATCAAGAACATAAACAAACACAAGAACACCGCGAATTTATTCATTTTTTTTTGTTTTTTTTTGTTTTTAGGGATAAGTTTGTTATTTTTGTGTTTGGTAGAGATACACAACGGGAGTGGTCTTTTATAGAAGAAACAAAACGTAACTAACAGAGAGTCTTTCATACATTGGCGTTTGCTTTAAATATAAGCCTTCAAAACGTACATATATGTACCACATACACAGTTTTTTAATTGAGAAGTTATGATACTAATCATATATATAAAAGTAGAGTTTCAGTCTATCTTTATTGGTCCAATTGGCAATGCAATTTTAACAAAAAAAAAATTATATTAAAACACAAATTTAAACAATTAATTTTTACATTTAACTCACATAATATAAAACTGAAATCTTTATAGCTTCTCCATATAAATTATGCATTAACTTTATTTCTCCACTAAGTTGTATTAATCAATTGTATTAAAACAAAACAATAAATTAGAATTGTAACTCTCATTTTTCTAAATGTAATTTTTCATCATTTCTCTTCCTATAAATACTCATTATCTTATTCTCTTAGTCTATCACTCTTTCATTCTCTCATCTTCTTCCACTACTCTCAAATCTCTTTTTTGTTTTGTTTTGTTTTTTTTTTTTTTTGTTATTGTTGTTGTATGGGTTATAAAAAATCAAATCAAATATCATTGTAAAAGCTTAGTTTTAGAGTTTGTATGATATGTATATCTTATATATTTATTTTAATCTTTTAAAATGTTTATCTCCATTTTCTATTTTATATTAACATCTTATAAGTCATTATTTTCATACTTCCTTACAATATTCACCACACAATAAGATCATAAAGTTGAAATGATCCATATGTAATTATCTATTATGTCTCTGGTTATCTCACATATTCATGTATCATTTTAAATAATTTATAAAGATCAATATAATATTTAAAGATCAATATAATTATCCATTTATCCATTTATAAAGACTATTTTGTTTTGTGATCCAATTGTTAAATCTGCAGAGATCAATATAATATATATATTTTTTTTTATGATTTGAGGTTTTTGAAAACAAAAAGAACATAATTAAACAATTGGTTTTTTGTGTCTTTAATCAAAATAAAAAATGATCCAAAAAACAAAACATATTCAACTGGAACTTAAATATAAAAATAAAATATAATTTTAAAAATATCATTTCACTAAATTCTCTAAAGATGAAACCATTAGTATGAAATCTAGCACTATAAATTAAATTGATGAGTGAAAACCAAAAAAATATAAGTTATCCTTGGGATTTTAAAAATTATTGAGATTGAAGAATTCATATAATTTTATAAGAAAACTAATTTAGTTTGTCACTTAAAAAGTAATATTTTTTATTTTGAAATATTATGTGTAAGTGTTGAGTTTATATCAACAAACAACCAAATCATGTGAATTTTGATTCAGCCACTTGGTATTCCTTTTATTTTAGGTTATAAAAAATTAAAATATTTATTTATAATTAAAGACATGTAACTCCATTTAACTCAAATGTAACTCCTATCCAATAATTGTACATTAATTCATTCCTCCTACTAACTTATTATCTTTCAAGAGAAATTATTTTTGGTTAAATTTTAATATTTTTTATTTATTTTGGTTGGCTAAACTTATATTCATATTTTGGTTGGCTAAATTAATATATTTCTCATGTAAAATTATTGTTTATAATATATTTCTCATTTCAAAGTTTAAAGCAATATATCATATATATAAAAGTAAGGTTTTGGTCTCTCCTTATTGGTTGATTTTCATTTAATGTTTTCTAATTTTTTTTTATTTTTTTATTTGCTTTCTAATTGCTTTAAACAATATTTAAGATCCAATAAACACAATACATTTAACTCACACATTAAAATAAAATTATAACTGAAAATAAAATAAATTATGCATTAATCATATTCTACCACTCAATTTTATTCAAACACAATAAATTACTATTGTAACTCCATAGTTCTAAATGTAACTTCCATCATTTCTTATCATATAAATAAGCATTCTCTCAATCTATCATTCTCTCATATTGACATTCTTTTACTATCTCATTTTCACATTCTCTCATTCTCTTCTACAATACCTCAAATCATTTTTCTTTTTTTTTTGTTATTTTTGATTTCTTATTTTTGTTGTATGGGTTTTAAAAAAAAAATGAAATATCATTGTAAATTGTTAATGCTAAATTTTAATTTTAGAGACTACATGATATATATTTTACATTGTTTTTATTTTAAAAGATTTATCTCCTTTATCTAATTTGGATTATTATCTTATAAGTAATCATTCTCTCTTCCTCTCCCACCAATATCAAATGTTGTTATATCTCATATGTGTTGTAAGAGTTTGATTCTATATTTTAATTTAGAAAGTATTATATATATATAGATATTACATTGTTCTATTTTTTAAAGATTCATCTCCATTATCTAATTTGGATTACCATCTTATAGTAAACATTCTCTCCTCCTCTCCTACCAATATCAAATGTTGTTATATCTCATATGTGTTGTAACTTGTAAGAGTTTGATTCTATATTTTAATGTAGAAAGTATTATATATATTTAACATTGTTTTCAATTTTTATTTTATTTATATAAAAAAATATTTCTTTTATATTTCTTGCCTTTCTAATCTATTCATATTTAATTTTTAAATTTGCATAGTTAAATTTAAATTCACATATGTTGGTTTTAACAAAACAATCAACTTTATTTGAGAATTAGATGTTCCTATTCATTTTTAAACGATCAATGTGTAACATATAAGCATTTTGTCTTGCAATCACAAGTTCCATTTCCATTGCTTAACTCCATGGTTAAACTATAATATATGTTGTCCTATTTGTAGGAATAACAACATACTTATTTAATTTATTTAAAAGAGCAGATGATTAAACGAAATAAACATTTCTCCAAATTTTATAATTCAATCAGTGAGTGTACTTATTACTTTGAAAAACTTTTACATTGAAGTTCATAAAATCATATAAGAAAACTAAAATACTATATCACTTCAAATTTGGAAGGAAACACTTGGTATTCCTTTTTAAAAAAGTCAAGACACATATAAAAATTTATTAATATTTAACTCACTTTAAAGACATTAAAGGTCATTTAACTCAAAAATAACTTCCATCCAATAATTTCATACATTCCTCCCACAAATAAAAATATATATATATATGTTCAAGATTGTATTTAAATATTACATAATTTTTTAGTTAGCTAAATTTATAGTCACATATATACAATATATATACATAAGAATTTATATTACTTATTAACACCATAATTCGACCCATTATTTGCTTAACTCAATATTGGTTTCAAAGCCAACTAAAAAAAAACAGAAACGATCTTATTGATATTAGACCAAAACATGGGCATACACACATAATCACTTACACGAAAGATATTTAAAAAAAATAACTTATTATTGCAACATCAAAGTATGAAGGGTTTACATAAGCAGTTAATTAAAAAATCTATAATACAATAAATGTATTAGAAACAATATCTGTCAATGATAAGATTGGATCCTCAAAAGCAAGAAACAACATCTTCATAATTCATAAAAAGTAAACGCCACAATTATACACATCTGAACGAAATGTATAAATATATAGTGTATAAATAAAAGTGACGACAAAGCCCGTATATGCCTAATTAAAACGAAATAATACAAAAGAGAAAATGAAAAAGACCAAAAAAAAAACAAAAAAGTGTCAACTACACCACAACCCACGCGTTGCGTGGGGAAGCACTTAGTTAAAATTAAACTTGTGTATTATTTCTCCTCATTAGCATCACTTTCCTAAAACCATAACGGTGGAGAGACATAATGTGAGAAATGGGAAAATTGGAAATAAATGATCACTAAAACTTTTTTTTGTCCATATACACATTTTTTTAAAAATGATCATTTTTACCTAAAATATCCATACAAATTAATAAACCGAAATTTAACAAGTTATAAAAAGTGAAATATAGGAAAATAAGTAGATATGCAATAATAGAGGTAATATAATTTTTTACAAAAAAAAAATGTATAAGTTATTTTTTTATGGATAAAATTTGATATAAAATATTTAGAAAACGTTTTCTGCTGTTCTGAAAAAAACGGATTATGTATTCTAACATTTTGTACATGTTATTCTAATTTCAGGAATAGTTTATGTTCTACATAGTTTAGTAGTCCGAAATTCTAAATTCTACAAAATTCAGAGTGTGTATTCTACGGTTTACTCTATGTTCTAAACTTTTTAGTACAATCCTTCTACGATTTACTCTATGCTCTGAAAACGTTAGAATATGTTTTATTCCTTTTACTCTATCTCTGAGAAAATTAGTAAATTTCTACTACGAAAAAAAAGAACATATACACTGAAACTTTTAGAGACCACTAAATTAAACTTGTGTATTATTTCTCCTCATTAGCATCACTTTCCTAAAACCATAACTGTTGATGCGAGATTTAGCACTTCTGACATACCGATCTGAGCCAAAGGCATACCAATTATGTAAACCGGGAATTCGCTCGGACAGCGAGTTGGGCCTTCAAATGAGGGCCCAATGAAGTTGACTGGCCCGACGAGAGCAATCAGCCGACTTCCAGAGATCGCCTTGCAAGAGAAGAAACTTTCCTAATTTTAATTTAAATCATTAGGAAAGTAGACATTTTTTGTAAACTAGGCCAACATATAAATATAGGAATATCCCACTCCTTGTAAATCATCCAGCAATTAATACAAAAACTCTACTTTTCTAAAGTTCTTGAGCAAAAACCCTAATTTGTTCCTCAAGAGATTTTAATTTCCTTTTATCTTCTAACTTTGATTCGATTTTAAGAGAGAGTTCCTTATTGAATTTGTTTTTGCTCCGTTTTTGGAGAGACATAATGTGAGAAATCCGACAAAAATAAACCCTACATTTCTCTGAAACATCATAGAGCAATAAAACAACTCAAACATAAAATGAAGAAACGTTACAACGACAATAAAGATTTATTTGAGATGACGATGGTGTAAATTAATCATGACTCATCAACAACCATTTCGTAAACAACAATGGGACTTCTCACTTTATGAGTACCGTCAAACCAAATTAGATTTGCGGACGAAGGGACTTCCGAGTCGAGGTCCCTGCCTGTAACAGTGACCGTAAAAGATTGCTTCTCGTTCACTGTCTTAAAATACAGAACACTAGGCGTGACCTTGACGCTAAGCTTAGATCCGTGACCTGCGACGACCTTTGATTTATACGTTGAGTTTGGCGTGCCAACATTGGTCAAGGTTCTGCTGAAAGTTACAGTGAAGGTGCTAGCGGATCCTGACAATTTAGCCGACATTGAAGGATAGTTAAGGTTTCTAGGCAAGATTTTGTTTTTTTTGGAGCACTTGACGTTATCACCCGAGATGATTTTAAGGGTCTTCGAAGCGTAGTTCATGCCACAGAGGAAGGCTATGTGGTCAGCTTTGTCCAATTCATAGACAAGTCCAGGATTTAAAGCGGCTATCGGGTCGACATGGCCAGCTCCATAAGAAAACTCGGTCGATGCGATGCCACGTCCCTTAGCTTTTACGGACCAAGCTGAAAGATTAGTTAAGATAACAAAGTGTCAACAAAGGTTACTTGTTTCACAAGAAAGTAAAAAATCGCATAGGGTTATTGATTACCAGTTGTCATGATGGCAGATTGAATCATGGAAGGTGACCATTTAGGGTGAAACGTCTTGACATATGCAGCCACCCCTGCAACGTGCGGACAGGACATTGAAGTTCCAGAGAAAACAGAGTACTTTACATGTCTGGTGTCATCTTCGGACGGTTCACCATCAGGTGAAAATGCAGCAAGGATCTCCACTCCTGGTGCTGTTACATCCGGCTGCAAGTCATCCACCATTGTCTCTGAGACCGAAGATATAAAAGAGACCGAGAACATAAATGTGTTGTATAGTTTTTACCTTGAGAATATCAACAGCGATGGTGTTTGGACCGCGAGAAGAGAAGGAAGCGATAACAGGAGATGTCTGATTGAAGATTGTTTCCGTTTTTAGAACAGCCGCTCGTGGAGAACTGAGAAAACAAACACAAATAAATTTTAGGATAAAGATGGACAATCTGGAGCAGATGTAAAGAGCATAGCGAAGATGATTGTTTACTCTTCGGACTCAATGTAAGAGACGAGAGACTTCATGTCTTTTGCATTTAAACCAGAGGCAGGTAAATGGTGAGTGAATGCAACGTCTGGTCTAGGGGTTTTAGAAATGATTGCAATAGCTCCAACTGATTTAGCTATCTTGAAACCACTCGGACCATCACACACTAAGATCTTTCCCTTCACACGACTTTTGTTTAGACACGATGGCGCGCAAAGCCTGACAGAACAAAATTGAGCTCATTACATTGTTTAAATACTAAGTCGACACTGTCATCGTCACAATTAAGACTATGTTTTGTAGAGAGAAATTTACCCTGCGGTTTTTGCGGAACAACCAGAGGAAGCTGCAGATTTACCGTACACTAGAGGGTACTTTTTTCCTTTCATATCGAAAGCATTCACTGACTTCCCCTGTTACGAAAAAGGAACAGAGAAGCTTGGTATAAAAAAAGTGTTACTTGTTACATACGACAAGTGTTACTTGTTACTTACGACAAGTGTTTTGCCGTTTCCAAGAACAACTTTGGTGATAAACCCACGGTTCGTGGTGCTGGCTGCAACGGTTAAGATCCATGGCGCGACATGCGAGACTGTGTTGGGATTTGGACCGCTGTTACCCGCAGAACTTACGGTGAGAATACCTTTATCCATAGCGTGAAAAGCTCCGATCGAGATCGGGTCATCTTCGAACATGGACGGGAATTTAAATCCAATAGAGATGGTGATGAGGTCCACACCGTCAGCAATAGCGTCATCGAACGCAGCCAGTAGAGCTTCCGAGCTACAACCTGTATCGGTGCAGACTTTGTAAGCGGCGATTCTAGAGGCCGGAACGCCACCTCTTACGGTTCCATTGCCGATTCCAAAGAAACTCGTGTCCATGACTGCATTTCCAGCTGCTGTGGAAGCCGTGTGTGTACCATGCCCTGAAATGTCCCTAGGACCTTCGCTTGTGTAGTCTCTTGCCCCAATCAACTTACTGAAACATTATATAAACAGATCAACAATATGAACTCTTTATTTTGTAACTAACATATTTTACGTCAAAAGATTAATCTTTTAATTAAGAGAAGAAATAGTTTAAGAAATACTTGTTGCAACTGAAGTTTTTGCCGCCGGAACAAACACCTTTCCATTTCTTTGGAGGAGGACCAAAGCCTTTGCCAGAAAAACTCTGAGATTCCGGCGTGATCCCACTGTCGATGACTCCGATAATTGTATCACTTTCCACGGTAGGGTTCCTCTTTGTCTTCTTTCCTTACTTTAATCCCATGAAGTCCCAAGATGTTGTTGTTTGGAGTTGTAACATCTTGTTTGGGAACACTGACACAACGCCCTCCATTTCTAATGAAAACACAAAAGGGCTTTTCTTTGATTGTTTAACCTTCAAAAATTATATTCAACATGTGTGTCAAAAAATAGTAGAATACTCACCGGCAATTCTTATACGTTCTGATTCAGTGAGCCTGGCGGCAAAACCGTTGAAACTCCTCTTGTAACTTCTCACCAAACGACCTTCCATCGAACTAGAAAATATATCACTTATTAAAACTTTATAAAAAATAGTTAAAAGAAGTTGATTATATAACTAAGGTAATATATCGCACATATATGCGGGTTATTGTTTAGTTAGTTATGTTAATTAATCAGAAAATTATATATAACAAATAATTTTTGTAAATGTCACTAAATTTTTTCACACTTTTATTTGTCCAAACAATAAAAAGTAACTACAAAAATGAGCAATAAACAAAGTAAAACTCTACAAAATATAAACAAAAAATAAGTAAAATGTAGAAGCAAAATATAAACAAAAAATAAGCAAAACATAAACAACCAAATTAGATGTATGTATATTTATTACAAATAAAAGTGATTTTTGAGTGAATTATATTATCTCTTAATATATGTATCTGAGTTGCTATAATATGTTGTATTTTTCTATACAATTAAATTATTTAGCTTAATATAGTTAATGATGGGTATGAGAAATAAGAAAATTAATAGAAATTACACATCTCAAGAGAATAAATGTCATGTTGATTTCACCAACAGTCTCGCCAATGGAAGACCACAGCACCTCTCAGCAACCTGTGATGCGAGGTTGAGAATCTGTGCATCACTTTGTAGAGTTTGTTCTCCGACTTTCTTTCAGCGATACATGACATCTTACATAATGTCATGGTGAGAGGTGCTTTAAACTAATAAATGTCATGTTAATTTCTGTAAGATTATTGTTACAAAAATTAACTAATTAAATCATACCTTTCTCCACTGATCCCTTGAAGAATACTCATATGATGAGACATTGGTATATAGTCTGCTCGAGATGAAAGTGAACCCATGTAGACTATATATACCTTCATAGAGATTATATAGCATCAACAACTCATCATCATGCAAGTCGGATATACGAATTAAAAGACGGGAATGAAAACAGAAAACGACAATTGTTTTTTTTTTTTTAACGGGTATATAGAGATCCCATTCCTAATATAACATATATATAATTTCGAAAACGATGGAATAATCAAGTTAATAATTTGCTATATGAAACCAAAAAAAATCCTAATAAACATTTTTGTGTTATATTGACTATAAGCTAAAAACTTGATTTAAAAAAAAAAAATTATTTTGCTACTTAGTTTTTTTTCATTTTCTTCTGAAAAAACTTAGTTTTTTTTTTCTTTAATGCAAAAGATGTATTACCTGTTGAATAAAAGTATCGTAATCGTCGAAAGAATAAGCAAAAAAAAAAAAAAAAAAAAAAAATT
>NC_025686.1:24442861-24507981 GCF_000633955.1 Camelina sativa | reverse complement strand
AAATTAGAAGTCCGTTTAAATTTTCAAAAGTAAAATAAAATTAGAAGTCCATTTAGGACTAAGTTAGTCACGTGTATAATGGAACACGTCATCATCTTCTTCGTTTAGGATTACGGCTTCGTTCAGCCGCTAAAGAGGATCAAGGATTCAAGGTTATTTAAGGAAATGGAACCGATGATGGCGTCTACGTAGCCAAATCAGATACGTAGAAACAGAAATGGCTATGAATATAATTTAATAATAGTATGCATGATCGTCTATAAATACCTGTTTATCTTCATCTGTGGCTGCTGAGAGTGAACTTAAGAACAAAACAAGGAGACACGAGAGGAGGCAAGAGGAAGATGCTAGATTAGCCATTTTTTAATATATAATGTAGTAACCTACTGTAACTTCTTTTTGTTTTCTATGAAGATATGTACATGCAAAGGTCTCTTTATATAGGAGATCATGCATGCACCGTGTCCAGAGTTGTCTCAAACGATTAGCAGCCCTGATATTCTAAAAAAATAAAAGTATATATTTTTAAAAACAATATCTACTTATATATATTTGTGCATGTTTGATCAGTGATCATCATTTATATTTTAAATATAATTCTATTACACATGATAATTAAATCATCGGATCTAAGTATGCATAACATATGTAATTATGATGAATAATTCCAGAACATGAAGCTCTCCCATCAACACTCGGATTTCTCATTAACGAATTTTACATGCTTCATACCAACTATAA
The DNA here is from genome assembly GCF_000633955.1 of Camelina sativa. Classification (NCBI taxonomy): domain Eukaryota; kingdom Viridiplantae; phylum Streptophyta; class Magnoliopsida; order Brassicales; family Brassicaceae; genus Camelina; species Camelina sativa. Next base: position 24,507,240 of record NC_025686.1, on the reverse strand, counting down.
ACAATCGGTAACACTTGAAACTACGATATACGATTTTTCATGTATTATTTTGGAACTTTCGAATAATTTTACCCTATTAATGTGCAAAAAAACGATTTATACAATTTTACCCTATTAGGTACATCAGGTCACAAGGACTTGGTATTTGGTAAACGTGGGAATCCGATTTATACAATTTTTTAAAGTTAGTGGTGAATCATTGGGCTCCTTTTATGGAGTATTTGATTATTATATATAGGGGGTACTTTAAAGTCGATTAGATGCTTATTCCTCCTTTTATATATTTTAGTTGATCCATGCATGAAACAACGTCGATGCCATAATCAATCAACAATATATAGTATTGCAAATTAAAGAAAAATTTGTTATAAATTCGTTAAGAAATTGGTACCACATTGTTAAAAATAGTATTGCGGGTTTCTGGATTTTCCCTATATTGGTGAATGGACCGATGGACGTTACATATGGTCCACATGAAAGTAATAGCCACTCAATGTATTCAAACCTTCTTATTCTTTAAGACTGCTTGATTGTTACGTACTTAGCGTGATATGTCGACAATCCAGGTTAACCAAGGATAGAGTCAACGACAAAGGTTTAAGTCTCCGAAAACCATATCCAAAACCAAAACGTACGTAGGTACAATCTGTTTAATTTCTCTGAGGCTTACCAGAATTCCATAACGTAATTACTATTTTGTCACCATGTTTTTTTCTTTTCTTTTTGCCAGTTTTGATTCTCAATTAGTTGTCTACCAACCAATCCTCAAATCCACAAGAGGTACCTTTTGCAACCGCCCAACGGCATAGTGACACAAACAGTGAGATTCTTGGAAGAGTACTGAGTACTTGAACGTTCGCCACCGGATCTCCGGTCATTTAACATATAGGTTGCCAGAGTATAAGTAGCTGACCTTTCTTGGTCACGTAGAGCTAAAGTGAAGTTAAGCTTCTTTAAATCGGATCCCTTCTCTAGATCTGAAATAGTTAGCCTTTAGTTTTTTCAACTGATCAAAAAAGTAATATACGCCAAAATAAATATACTATTGTATTGGTTAGTTAAAAATATATGACTTTATGTCTGAAATAGTTTGCCTTTATTTTTTTTAATTGGTAAAAAAGTAATATACCAAACTAAATATACTATAATATTGGTTAAATAATAGTATACGACTTTATATCTGTAATTAATTATTTTTTAAGGAAAAGAACTTTTGATCAGAGAGCCAGAAGATGAGGTCCACACTCCCAACTTGCTGAAGTATACTGTTTTTTTTCTTCTTCTTTATCTTCAAGACTCACAAATCAATAGATTTTCAATTTTAGGATTTAACCAAACAAAAAAAAATCCAAAAAAAAAAAACGGAAAAATAATTTTCAAATTTTAACAATCAAATATATATTAATGTTTCTTTAAAAAAATAAGTCTTAATTAAAATTTAGTGAACGTTTTAGGTAGATTAGCCCAATTTAGAAAGCCTATATGACAGAACGAAACGTAAATATCAAAAACAAACAAAAATCGTAAAAAATAAAAGAAACTAAACATTGTGAAAGAACACGTGAAACCACGTTTTACGATTTACAAACTTTTTGGAAAAAAAAAATGTAAACGTAGTTTACAAACTTTACACGGTGGGAAGAGAGATTCCATTCAGGGGAGTAAAACTCAAAACTATATTTCATGCTGCATATATTTCAAAAACATCACAATATATATAACTAAAATTAGCTATTTTGCATCTTATCCTTAATATAAGCATGTAATGACTAAGAATTGTTGTTCATTTTAGATAGGAGATAGATTCTCTTACGTTTGCATTTGGTTTTCCAGAATTTCTTGTCTCCAACTTTGAGGTTGCTTACACTATATTTAGACTTGTTATATGTTGATTAGACCCTTGGGCTTGTATTACATATAATTATCACAAAGGAGTTTAGATATATGATGACAACTAATTAAACCTGCCTCATTTAGCTCATAGCATAAACAACTATGGGGCTTCTTACATGATGATTGCCATCAAACCAAATTAGATTTGCAGACACAGGTTGTTCTGTTCCGATACTATCGCCTGAAACTGTCACCATGAAAGACTTCTGCTCATTCATCGACTTCATAAACAAAACAGGCGGCAAAACTTTGATGCGGAGTTTAGAACCAGGACTTGTGACTACCTTTGCTTTGTATGTAGAGTTTTGCCTACCAACGTTAGTGACAGTTCTCTGGAAAGTTATGTTGAAGGGTTTTGTTCCGGATACTTTAGCTAACATTGTAGGGTAGTTCAGGTTTCTTGATAATGTCTTGGAAAGTTCTTTCGTGCAAGTGATGTTTTCTCCAGAGATGGTTTGTAAGTCATCAATCGTGTAGTTTAAACCACAGAGAAAAGCGATGTGGTCAGCTTTGGTCAATTTATAGACGAGTCCAGGATGACTAGCAGCTTTTGGGTTCACATGGCCAGATCCATAAGCAAACTCAGTTGACACAAATCCAGAACCAGAAGCATTCATTGGCCAAGCTGCAAAATTTGGAGATCATCTATGGGTATCTTGCAAGACAAGTAAGTTTTGTTTTTCTTAGTAGATGCTTCAATTTAAGTTTTTCTTTACCTGTTGTCATGATGGCAGATTGGATCATGGAAGGAGACCATTTAGGATTAAACGTCTTGACGTAGGCCGCCACGCCTGCAACGTGTGGACAAGCCATTGAAGTTCCAGACATGACAGAGAATTTCACATGTCTAGTGTCAAGCTCTTCAGTTGGTGAACTGTCAGGTGAATATGCAGCAAGTATCTCCACTCCTGGTGCGGTTATATCCGGCTGCATTTTCAATCCAGTACTAGATTAAGACCCGTGCTAGAGCACGGGTTGAAATTTATTTTATTTATATTGTAATTTTTTGTAAAATATAATTTATGTGATTGTTTTCTAAAAAAAATTTGGATAAAACATTATGCAATAAAATCATATGCTAAATATGATGGCTTGAAAAAGACACATATTTTGTAAGTTTTATATTGCTAATGATTTTAGATAAAAATTCGTGCTATAACACTGGTTAATTTTTATTTTATACAAAATTTTGTATATTTTATATTTTAAGAGAAAATTTTAATATGTTGTATTAGTTTATATATGTCAAGTTATTTCACAATGTATATTTTACATCATGACTTGAATGTCATTATAAGACATAATTTTGTAAATTTAGTTTTTAAAAAGTGAATTATTATATTATGAGTAATTTAATATATTGTCTCTCAAAATATGACAACCCGTCCGTGGACCCCACTAGCCTCACTGCTAGTTGCCCCCATAGGCTGGCCCTGCAGGGCATTGATCCTAACCCATCACTGTGGATTAACTCACATAATCCACCAGTAGGTTATTGGTGCATCAGGCGTTCCTCGAACCCTGGTCCTCACCCTTTAACAACCTTCCCACAGGACAAGTTGCCACCAATAAAATTATTTAAACATTTGTCAATAAATAAAACGACATCCTTGTTATAGTTCTAAAATAAGTAAAATAGATTGTCACATTGACAGATTTATAGTCTAGGAGTTATAGTCGATTGTCTAGAGATATTCAGTAAGATTCCATTTAATTCATATCATATAGTATCTTTATATAGTTCTATAAAGCATGTTTGTAAAGGATATATATAGTAACATGATGTGTAAATGACTTAATCTTTGGTAGAACACTATATAATTGATGACTTCAATATGAGTTCATTTTTATAGTGTTAATATTAATAATTTTTATTTTGGATATCAATAATAATATGTGTAATTAGCAATAATATGCCTTTTCAACCATGGAAACATTATTCTTTTTTGTTATTAATGGTAGCTGAAAACTTTATCCTTATTAAATTTGAAAAATTTAAAGAAAATCCTAGTAATTTAAATGAAAACAAAAAAATAAGAAAAACCAATAATGCAATGAATGAAATGTGAGTGACTAATATTTATAATAATAATATTAACATTTTTATTTTTATCATAGCAATAATAATATGTGTAAATAGAAATCTATGATTTTCAACATTTCAACATTACTCTTTATACTATATGGTAAATAGATATGATACTATATGTGATTAGAAATCTAAGCTGTTGCACAAAACTGATATATTTTTATTTGGTCAATGTATACTATTTAATTTGATTGAGAGTATCCACGTAACCCACGATTTTCTGATTAATTAGATAATTAAATGATTACTATTAATTATTAATTATCTTTAATATCCCCAATGATTTTAGGGGGAGGTATTGGTTTGAGATTTTAAGAGAATTTTAATGACTTCAAATAAAATCATAGAAAGTATAAAATTGAGGATTCTAAGTGATTGTTTAGAAAGTTGTTTAAAATCTTGCTGATTTTTTTTCCTAATCTTGTAAAATCACTCATAAAATCTTGTAAAATCTTTTTCAAAAAATATTGCACAATATTCTTTTGATTCAACGCTTCTGTGAAAGAAAAAAAAATCTCTTGCTTATCATCTTCTATAAAATCATCTTTATTCAACGCCTGTTGACATTATCGGTTGTTCTGGTTTTATCAAAAAAATGACATACTCGATCTCCAAGTTATAGGTACAAGAGTTTCTCATCTTGTTACGGAAGTGATGATACAAAATTTTATACAAAAAAGGATGTCATGATCTAATATACTCAGAGTGTGACGTAAACAAACATGCACACACACATAGAGAAGAAAGAGAGATAAAGAAAGAAGAGAGAGAGGGTCGAAGTGAAAGTTGAGAGAATGAGGAGGAGTTTCCGCTGGGTTTCTCATCATCGGACGATGGTGGAAGGTCACCGTATAATCCACTAAGCACTTTTTTCGTCGGACAGTGGTGGAAGGTCACCGCTGGATCTTCGGTTCTTCTTCTCTGCTTCCCAAAAAGTCATGAACTATGATTCTCAAATCTCTCTATTTGATGAGAGAGTTTTCATGACTTTTTTTATGAAGAAAGTGATATAAAATCTTAAACCAATAACATATTATTTGAATTCATTAACAATCCAAGATTCTTTTGTTTTATTTGAATAACATAAAACTTTTAATGACTTTATAGAACTCTTAATCCAATAACAATAGATTTATCAAGATTTTAGATTACTTTTTATAAATCTACAACTAATAACACCAAATTTTAAAAGAGTTTTAAAAAGTCTTGATTGAATAACAACATATTCTACATAACTTTTAAAGTCATTAAAATTCTTTTAGAATCTCAAACCAATACCCCCCCCTTAGCCTTTATATAAAAATTTCTAATGGCATTTGAATGTAATTTTTTACACTTTTTACGGTTAGTTTCTTTTTTGTACTATATTAATTGAGAATAAAACAAAATTAAACTTGTACACAATAATAATTATAATGACAAAGAATAATTATAATCACTTCCACATTGCATATTTGAATTCGTCTGTGGCTCTCTTCTTTTATTGAGCAACGATTAGAAAGAGGAATCTGATTAGAACAAGAAATCAAGGAAAACAAAAAACACAGTATCTGGATTATCCAATATGCATATCCCAAGACATCAACATACATATAGGAAACCGAGACATAATAGTGCAATGAGATAAACTAAGAACAATAAAGGTTAATTTCTTTTATGATGATAATGATGATGATGACGACTCATCAGTACTCGTCATAAGTGTAAATGACGATGGGACTTCTCACGTTATGGATACCGTCAGACCAGATTAGATTAGCAGACGAAGGCAGTTCAGAGTTAAGATCGTTGCCTGTAACAGTGACCATAAAAGATTGCTTCTCATTCACAGCCTTAAAAGACAGAACACTAGGCGTGACCTTGACGCTGAGTTCAGATCCGTGGCCCGCCACTACCTTTGATGTGTACTTAGAATTAGGTGTGCCGACGTTAGTCAAAGTTCTGTTGAAAGTCACAGTGAAAGTGGTATCAGATCCCGCCAACTTAGCCGACATTGAAGGATAATTGAGGTTTCTTGGTGAGATAGCTTTTGTTTCCGAGCAATTGACGGCTTCACCGGAGAGTACTTTCAGGACACTCGTAGTGTAGTTCATGCCGCAGAGAAACCCGAGGAGGTCTTCTTTGTTCAATTCATAGACGAGTCCAGGATTTACAGCAGCTATCGGGTCGACATGTCCAGCTCCATAAGCAAACTCAGTCGACGCGATGCCAGTTCCAGTAGCATTCACCGGCCAAGCTGCAAATATTAGTTAAAAAAGAACAAAAACAGAGTCAACGAAGGTTACTTGTGAGACAAGAAAGTTGAAATTGGATGTAAATTTTTCCCTTACCAGTTGTCATGATGGCAGATTGAATCATGGAAGGAGACCACTTGGGGTTAAACGTTTTGACATACGCAGCCACGCCTGCAACGTGAGGACAAGACATTGAAGTTCCAGACATGACAGAGTACTTCACATGTCTGGTGTCATGTTCAGCCAGAAGACCATCAGGTGAATATGCAGCAAGGATCTCCACTCCCGGCGCTGTTATATCCGGCTGCAAGTCATACACCATTGTCTCCAATCAGACCAGAAAAATAAACAGAACCGACATCATTAATGTTTTGTATATTTTTACCTTGAGAATATCAGCAGCGATGGTGTTGGGACCACGAGAAGAGAAGGAAGCACTAACAGGGGATGTCCGATTGAAGATGGATTCAGTTTTTAGAATAGTTGCTTGTGGAGAACTGAGAAAACAAACACATAAATTTCAGTATAAAGATGGAGAATATGTATAAAACATAGAGATGATGATCGTTTACTTTGTGGACTCAAGGTAAGTGACGAGAGACTCAAAGTCTTCTGCTTGTAAACCAGAGGCAGGTAAAGGGTGGATGAAGGCGACGTCTGGTTTAGGGGTTTTGAAAATGAGTCCGGAAGCTCCAACTGATTCAGCTATCTTCAAACCACCTGGACCACCGCACACTAAGATCTTCCCATTCACACGGGATTCGTCTAGACACGCTTCCTGACAAAGCCTAAAAATGATTCGATCTCATTACAAAAAATCTAGGTCATCATAATAAATTCATTACTGTTAAGATTATGTTTCGTAGGGAGAAAGGTACTCTGCTGCTGCTGCGTCACAGTCAGAGGAAGCTGCAGATTTTCCGTACACAAGAGGGTACTTCTTTCCTTTCATATCGAAAGCGTTCACTGACTTACCCTGTTACGGAACAGAGGAATCATTGGTAAATGAAGAGGGACAAAGTATACTATAAAAAAAAGAAAGTGTTACTTGATACTTACGACAAGTGTCTTGCCGTTTCCGAGAACCACTTTGGTGACAAACCCACGATTCGTGGTACTGGCTGCAACGGTCAAGATCCATGGCGCTACACTCGACACTGAGGTCGGGTCTGAACCGCTGTTACCCCCAGAATTCACAGTAAGAATCCCTTTGGCCCTTGCGTGAAAAGCCCCAATCGCGATCGGGTCACGTTCGAACATGGGCGCAGATTTATCCCCTATAGAGATGGTGATGAGGTCTACACCATCAGCGATCGCGTCATCAAACGCAGACAATAGAGCATCCGAGCTACACCCTGTCTCGGTGCAGACTTTGTATGCGGCGATTCTTGAGGCTGGAACGCCACCTCTTACGGTTCCGTTGCCTATTCCAAAGAAGCTTATGTCCACTACTGCGTTTCCAGCCGCGGTAGAGGCCGTGTGTGTACCGTGGCCTCCTGTGTCCCTAGTACCTTCGCTTGTGTAGTCTCTTGCCCCTATCAACTTGCTGAAATATTATAAACAGATCAATAACATTATATCTTTCATTTTCATATTCCAAACTAATGTTAAAGAGAGAAATTAACATAGGAGTAATTACTTGTTGCATGTGAAGTTTTCACCACCGGAACAAACACCTTTCCATTTCTTAGGAGGCGGACCAAAGCCTTCGTCCGAAAAGCTCTGAGATTCCGGCGTGATTCCACTGTCGATAACTCCGATAATTGTATCACTTTCCACGGTAGGGTTCCTCTTTGTTCTTTTTCCCTCCTTTAGTCCCATGAAGTCCCAAGACGTTGTCGTTTGGAGTTGTAACATCTTGTTTGGGAACACAGACACAACACCATCCATATCTAAAAACAACACAAACGAGTAACCTTTAGAATCATTTCAACATATAAGTGTGTCTCAATCGAAGAACAACTCACTGGCTACACGCTCCCGTTCTGACCCAGTGAGCCTGGCCGCGAAACCGTTAAAACTTCTCTTGTAACTTCTCACCAAACGTCCTTCGATCGAACTAGAAATAATATACCACTTATTAAAAATCTCCATAAAAATATCTAAACTCAATTCATCTTAACTAACCACATGATTAAAGAAAATGAATTAATCAAATCACACCTTTCTCCGGTGACCTCTTGAAGAATACTCATGTGATTGGACGTTGGTGTGTAGCCCGCTCGAGATGAAAGTGAGCCCATGTAGACAATATAAACCTTCATGGATCATAAATCACCATCACCATCATCATCACCAATCATTGGATGATCATTATGGAAAAATTAACAAGAGATCATCATAATAATAAATTCCTAATGATATGAACCATCGATGATAATAATACCTGTTTATCTTCATCTGTGACGGCTGAGACTGAACTCAAGAACAAAACAAAGAGACATGAAAGAAGGAAAGATGAAGCTGCTACTTTCGCCATTGTTTTAAAACTAAAACGATTAAGATTACTCGAGTTTTAAGTTATGCTATGATGAACATCTAATGATCTTTATATAGGTGAAATCATACATGCACCGTGTCACATTAAAAGAAAGTAATTCATGTCCTCTGATTTTGTCTTTAATTGATATAAATAAATTTGTATAACTAAGATTAAATTTGGCCATAATTTTAGTGACATCTGTATCCATTAAATGGTAACACTGTTTACAATTTGAGGAAACATATATAGGGATTTATTATTTACTCAATGAAAAAATAAAGTGTGGGATCAGTTTCTCTTTACTTTTCGATTTTCCTAGTTAAATATAAAAATAAAATATTACATTTGATTTTTTTTTCTCGTTCATTATACGTAATACAATTACACTAGAAGTTAATTTATTAAGGCAGTTTAATTAGATGATATGGTGAATGGACGTTACATATTATCGTGTCCACAGCCTTTTTCTACGGACTAACGATTGCTATTACTAGGTATATGCAGTTAATGTAATTAATTAGTACTTGCCTTTTTAAAAAGAATAATTGTTATATGTATATGCAGTTAATGTAATTAAAGATATATTAATCTTTTATAATTGTTATTTTGTTATTCAGAATAATATACATTTAGTATTTACTTGCTAGTTGCTACTATAAAAATAAATAATATTAACACATTTATTGATATATTACACACACACATATACAGTAGTCTTTAAATTTTTAATGTTAAAGATTTAGGAGTATATAGAAATAAATCAAAAGTACATTTATTTTAGACTAATATCACTGCTAAAATCAAGAAAAACAATGAAAATCAAACCAGTAAAATCTATTAAAAATAGTACAATTCCTTTTTTATATATAGATATCATATTTTAAGGATAGAAATATGATGCAAAGTTGCAAACTAACTATCTATCTATATATACATTTTTGAAGACATTTATGAAATAAATTCTGAAGTTCATACTTATTTACAATCATGCCATTGGCACTAATTATTTATTTGTTTTTTCATTTAATTAATTAATATTTTTTTCTCGTTTTTTCCTCCAATTAATCAATATTAAATTTCTATTTTTGAAAACAAGATTTCCCATCCTAAATAAATTTCCAAAACAATCAGAACCACTCCTAAACAAGATTTAACATTAAATATTAAGTTTATAATTAATTTAATTAATATTAAGTTTCCAATTTTACAAAATAATATTTTCTCCATACACAATTCAGATTGTTTGTCCTTACCAAAAAAAAAAATCAGATTAATTGTAGAAACAATAATTAATTTTGGAGCAAATGCCATTAATTTTGGTGTAATTGTTCTACATAAATTTTGAATTTAAACAATCATTCAGAAAAAACTGACTGTATGATTTTAAAAAGGTAACAAACATATTTACCATTCAATTTAATATCTTATTCAAGGAATAATAATAAAATATAAAAGATATTGCTTGCTCACAGATTTATTTTTATTTTTATTACGTATTTAAAAATAACTTTATTTTCACGGATTTCGTATGATGAGTTTTTGCGGATTAAATTTTTTTGAACATGTTGTCTCGCCGGCCTAGCATGACGGGTTTGGACTATAGAACCAACAGTAAAACTATTAGTTTATCTCATACATACTATAGATGTGTAATCATAGTTTTGAAAATTAACTTATAAATTATTTAGTATATGAACTACAAAATATTACACATACTATAACACATTCTTAATATTCCAAAAAAAAAAATTAAATACACATAAAAATATACACCAACATACTATATAGGCATATATATCTCTGTTTACTTCTAGAGAAGAAAACAAATCTAGAATTTTATATTTTATCTAATAACAAATCTAATGTAATTATGTTATAAACTTTATAAAACGTAAGAAGAAGAAAAAAAAATTCTAAAACAAACTTTCTAAATTAATTAGACAAAATTTAATTAATTGAGAATTTGAAAGTAAATAAATTAAAAATTATTATTTAAAATACAATAATTTATAATTTAGTCTCTTGTAGTACTGCGGGTGAAATTATAGTTTTATACAATATTGGAGATTTTTGTCCAAACCTTGAAAGTTCTGTCATCTGATTATTGGAAGTATGATTTTAAATTAAAAGTAAATATGTTTCAAGATTCTCAATAGCAAAAAAGTGTGATATTCGTTAATTGTATGGGGTAAGTTTATTTTTCAAGAACTAATGAACCATGTGATATGTGTAACCATAGTTAGGCAGAAGATTTACCCCCAAAAATTCTTTACCCCCTTAGACATGTTCTAAAAATGCTCATCTCCTATCAATAAACTCTCCAAACAGCACCATATGTTAGGCATTTTGATTGTTTGTTCGTTCGGGACTTCTGGGGTAAGTTCGGTCAGTCCACCAAAATCAATTTGTCTAAAAAAAAAGATGTGAAATTTTTTGAATTCAAAATTAACAAAGATTATTAGAAATTAACAAAGAATTATATCATATGTATGCATACTCCTTCATTAAGATATATATATACGTACATATGTGTATGTATTTATAAAAGCATTATTTTAGGTTTGTAGATTTCATATTTTCCAAATACTTAAACTAATGAAATCGAAGTATAATTAACAAAAGTTCACCAAACTTCTCTTCCTTTTTTTTTTTTGTCGAAAATAATATAGCCGTAAAGTTTCCCTCTCCATTATATGACAATTTATGACATGTGTTATGTTTTAAGACCCTTCAAGTCCAATGAAAGAGTGTCGCTGCGAAAATAACGGTAATTTTCTAGCTTTCCGGGGGTTAATTACTGTTTTCCAAAACTTTGTAAAAGTTGTCTAATCCTAATTTTTTTTTTACTAGGACAGTAATATCCATCAGTCTAATGGAAACGTGATTAAGGGAGGCTATACAAGACAGAAAAATCAGTTTTGGTGGCTGTTTGGGATAAAAATTCCTAATTTATTTCCTCTAATGGCGTCATATCTCTCTAATTCCAATCAAACAGTATACATGTCTTCATTATCTTAGTTGTCCATATAAGCTCTTGTAACTTGTAGAATTATAAAACGAACATGTCCGACGAAAAACACAACAGTTGAATTATTTCAATCGACGTCCTAAGACATCAACACAAATTAAAACATAATCAAAACATAGAATGATTAAAACAAGAACAATAATGGGGCTTATGGTGGTGGTAATGATGGGAAGTCACCAGTATAAACAACAATGGGGCTTTTCACATTATGCGTCCCATCAGACCAAACTAGACTTGCGGAGGAAGGCAGTTTTGAGTCGAGCTCGCTGCCTGATACAGTCACCGTGAAAGACTGCTTCTCGTTAAGCGACTTCATAGATAGAACACTAGGTGTGACCTTGACGTTGAGCTTCGATCCGCTATATAAGACAACTTCTGATTTGTATGTAGAGTTTGGGGTACCAACGTTGGTGACTGTTCTTTTGAACATGACAGTAAAGGTGCTATTAGATCCCAATTTAGCCGACATAGAAGGATAGTTGAGGTTTCTTTGTAAGATTTTTTCAGTGCAAGTGACTGCTTCACCGGTGATGAGTTTCAGGGTAGTCACATTGTAGTTCATGCCGCAGAGGAAGGCAATGTAGTCTGCTTTGGTCAAATCATAGACGAGACCTGGATTAGTAGCAGCTATTGGGTCTACATGGCCAGCTCCATAAGAAAACTCGGTGGATGCATATCCACCAAAATTAGAAGCATTCATCGGCCAAGCTGTGAGATTGATTAAGAAACCAAAGAAGAACAGAGCATGAACAGAGGTTGATGGGTTTCTTGTATGACAAGAAAGTAATTTTTATTACTTACGATATAATTTTTCTTTACCTGTTGTCATAATTGCAGATTTGATCATGGAAGGGGACCATTTAGGATGAAACGTCTTGATATAGGCGGCTACGCCTGCAGCGTGTGGACAAGACATTGAAGTTCCGGATTCAACAGAGTATTTCACTTGAGTGGTGTCATAAAACGGTGATGCCTTTAGTGAATTTGCAGCCAAAATTTCCAGTCCTGGTGCTGTTATATCCGGCTGCATTTTCAATATTCACCACTTTCTCAGATTGAAAAAAGAAAGAAAGAGATCATTAATCTAAGCATAACCAATATCTACATATGGTATTATACCTTGAGAATATCAGCAACAATGATGTTTGGACCGCGCGATGAGAAGGAAAGAACTTTAGGAGCAGTCTTATTAAAGATTGCTTCACTTTTTAGAACAGCCGCATCTGGTGAACTAAAGAATCACGCCCAAGAAATATGAGAATAAAGAGAAACATATACACACAACAAAGCGTATGATTCAGCAGAGACAAGATGATTGTTTACTTTGTGGACTCAATGTAAGAGAGGAAAGACTCAAAGTCATCTTCTTGTAAGCCAGATACAGGTAAACCGTGGATTTGGGCCCAGTCTGAACTATCTTCAAAAATGGCTGCAACGGCTCCCTTTGTATAGGCTACGTAAGGAAGAAATCTATTGCACACCAAGATCTTTCCCTTCACCAGGGATGCATCAAGACAATCTGGTATGCAATCCCTGAAAACAATTGAAATGGAAAAAAAAATCTCATTACCATCAATCAGATATATAAAAGTATTTCTAGGTCATACGATTTACACATGGTGTTTCTTGGGTAGAAAGTTACTCCGCGCATTTCGCTTGGGAGGCAGATGAAGCAGCAGTTTTACCGTACACCAGAGGGAACTTCTTTCCTTTCAGATCAAAACCATTCACTGATTTCCCCTATTAGGGAAAAGAAAAAACATGAGAGTCATTGATACTCTGATAACAATAACTATGAGTGTTACTTGATACGTACGACAAGTGTCTTGCCGTCACCAAGAACCACTTTGCTCACAAAAGCACGGTTCGTGGTGCTGGCTGCAACGGTTAACATCCATGGTGCTAAGCTCGTGATTGAGGCCGTATTCGGACCAGTGTTACCAGCTGCGTTCACAGTGAGGATCCCTTTGGACATAGCATGAAAAGCTCCAATTGCGATCGGGTCTTTTTCGAACGGGTACACTTTAATATCACCTATAGAGATGGTTATTATGTCAACACCGTCGGCAATAGCATCATCGAACGCAGACAATATTGCATCATCTCTACATTCACCGGCGCAGACTCTGTAAGCGGCTATTCTAGAGGATGGAACGGCACCTCTCACCGTTCCCTTGCCGAGCCCAAAGAAGCTGGTATTCGTGACTGCGTTTCCAGCCGCAATAGAGGCCGTGTGTGTACCGTGGCCACTAGAGTCCCTAGCATCTCCGGGTGAGTAGTGTCTTGCCCCAATCAGCTTGCTGTAAAAATGATTGACAGATCAATCAAAAGAAAAAGCTTCTGACTCAGTTAGACTCTCTTACCTAGACTACACGTAGGTCTCGAAACGTAATTTTTTCATTTACGTTTACATGTGACAAAATAAAAATAAATAAAGTATATAGAAGATGTGGACTCATTATAAGATGTTGTCATAGGATATATGTTTTCCTTACATTTGCATTTGGTAAACAAATTTTGTTGCTTAAAATGTTTAAAATTGTGAGCTCATTGGAAGCATATGCACTAAATATAGAACTTATGTTAACGAACACAATGAGTTTTGATCAACTTCCAACTACTATAAAGTTTTAACATTTAAAAAACAGAGAAAAATGGATTTACACGTACTTATTGCATGAGAAGTTCTTGCCGCCGGCACAAATGCCCTTCCATTTCCTTGGAGGAGGACCAAAGCCTTTGTCCGAAAAGCTTTCGGATTCCGGCCAGATTCCACCGTCCAAGACTCCAATAATAGTATCACTCTCCACAGATGGATTCCGCTTCGTCCCTTTTCCTTCCTTAATCCCCATAAAGTCCCAAGACGCCGTCGTTTGGAGTTTTAATTTCTTGTTCGGAAACACAGACACAACTCCCTCCATATCTAACAATATCACGTCTTTACATTTAGGCATGATTGATTCAAATTTTTTTGGTTCACGTATGTTCACATTTGATTTTTTTTTTTTAAGAATCTACGTCGTATTAATATAAAATAGTTCATTTTTTCATAAAATAGTTTTGCAAGAAGCTAATGCAAACACTTGCTTCCGTTTGCGTGTGACATTAACGTTAAAAAATAACAATATAAATTTGGCTTCAGAGTTCAGGTGATAAAGGTTATGAATCACTTAGAAAAGATACACACTAAATGTAAACATTACTGAAGAAGAAATCATTTGAATGCATGTATCCATAATAAACACTCACCGGCTACTCGTTCTCGTTCTGACTCAGTGAGCCGGGCCGCAAACCCGTTAAAACTCCTCTTGTAACTTCTCACCAAACGACCTTCTATCGAACTAGAGTAATTGTATGTTAGAATCCTCGTAATTTGTATAAAGTAATAATGATTGAATTAATCAGTTCACACCTCTCTCTGGCGACCTCTTGAAGAATACTCATGTGATGCGACATTGGTGTGTAGTCCTCTCGAGAAGGGAGTGAACCCATGTAGACAATATACACCTTATTAAACGATAACCATCACTTATCAGCATAATCATGATGTATAAATGGTTGAGCATATATATATATATATATAGCTAGAAAAGAAAGAAATAAAAAAACAGATTTATTGATCAGGTGATATAATAATATACCTGTTCATCTTGATGATCATGTGTGACTGCTGAGACTATATTCAAGAACAACAAGACAAGGAGACATAAGAGGAGGCTTGAGAAATCTCCTCGTGTTGCCATCTTCAGGATTGGTCTATAATTTCTATGGAGACCAAGATGAAAGGATATTTATATGGAGTATAGTATTATATTATATATACCAAGTAAATAATAAAATATAATTTACGTTTCTACGTTTAATGTTGTGTCTTTTCCTTTTCCAATTTCGTTTGTAAATAATTTATCTTAACAATACCATAAAATAAATACAATACAGTATGTATTCATAATCAGATAGGATACAGGAAGAAATTACTTTCTCGATGTGGTAATCATCTATTTTTGGAATCTCCAACGATAGTGACATGTTGCGAGTTCCAATAACAAAAATATTAAAGTAAACAAAACAAATGGAAACCAAGGCGTAACCTAGAGTGAAGAGAGTGAGAGGGTCATGTAGGGATCGAGAGTGAGGGAGGAGTGGTCCAATAATTTGGAGCCAAAACGTACTTGCGACTTTTGGAACAATATGGATGGAGGCCGCAGAAACAGCCTCGTGTATTTTTTTTTTAATAAAAAAAGTTGTTTAAGTCTTCTGATTCTGGCAGTTAATGATGAAGCAAGCTTGGCCCAGTCTACAGAGCTTTTTTTTTACACGAGACATCTTAGGCAAGGGCAAAAGATATTTTCCACCCTCGTTTGTTTGTTTGTATGCACAAGACAACGAACCAGCATGTGTGCTGATAACGCTTCGAAAAGAGCAATCTCCTCTGTGTATTATGCCGTTTCGAAAAGAGCAATTTCCAAAGTCATTATTAGGACCAGAATGTTTGTTGCTTATTACAAAGCTTGCTAAAGCAGTTTAAATATAAATAACTAGTAAATACCACAAGAACTTTTGATGTTGCAGTTAAAACTATCAACTAGTACAGAAGTACATGACTTACATGACTTACACTCAGAGCTATTCAATAGTTCTTCATGAACCCAACGCAGGTTTTTGCCAAACAAGCACATGAACCCCAACAAGTTGCTCCAAGGATTTAACATTAATGTCCACACCCTATAAGAAACTATACTAGTCGAATAAGATTCAACAGCGTCATCCTTTTTAGTTCTTCAAGTGTGAAGATAGTTAGCAGCCATCATCAGCTCTAGAGTCAGTTCAGGCTCGATATAAAACTCGGTCTCTTTGCCTCTGTAAGAGATGCAACATTTTGCATATCGGTAGTTAGAGAATAGACAATTATGAAAAGAGAGAAAGATAGGGGTAGAGAGAAGCGGTTAAAAAGGAATCCGATTCTAAAAAAAAAAACAGAACACTTCGAATACATTGGTTCATAGAGATAAAACTAATGAAACTAAAAAGCAGAACAATATTATTACTTTCCCTGGTACTACAATCACAAGAGGCTCCTAAAGATCAAAACTTTCCTGAGAATTGAACTCGATATGCAATGGGGTAAAAGAGTTTGCAATGAGACTACTATTCAAGAGGATGATGCGTTCATTCTTAACTGAGTGATCCACTATAAAGTGTGACTCTGATAACTACAAACTATGATTGGATTCTGATACTGTTAAAAAGGGACTAATTGAGACTTCAATGCCATGTTCTCGTCAAGAGATCAACATAGAGAAAGAGGCGAGTTAGATAAAGGAACCTGGAGTATTGAAGAGACCAGTAAAAGTACTGACAGATCTTCTCTAGAATTGGAGTGCTAATATCAGGGAATGTCACAACGCCTTCTTTCGATTCCGAGAAACCACCTGCCACAAAAATAAAACAACAACAACAACAAACAAAGCTTCTTCTTTAGATCACCATAAATGCTGCATCTACTACAACAGAGAATCCTGCATTTTTTTTTTTATGAACACTGAATAGTAATACACTTATGCAAGATCAAGAACGTTTCTTTTCAATTGCCCTAAACAAAGGGAACCACCTACTTTCTTAAAGTATTGATCTTTTGGTGAAATTGAGAACGATCTAATGAATTTGGACTAGCTTCCTCATTGGAAACTGGGAGATTCAATTACGCAATTGAATTTGCGATTTTTAAGCGTAATCTCTCGCTGAAGTTAATTCACACACCAAATCAGATAGAATCATCAATCGAAATCAAGCAAGATCAGAATCGGGATGACGAGCATCAAAACCCCTATAACCGAAGCGAGATCAGAGTAAATAACCTGGAGAAGTGAGCATGCTTCGGATAGTATGAGAAACCATAGCGGCTTCTCTGTCGATGACGAACTCGAAACCTTCCATGCTTATCAACTTCACCGTCTCTCTCATATCTTCGTCGTCGTCGGCGTCTCTTTTTTTTTCTTCTTTTTTTCTCTGCGACGGCGTTGGCGTTGCTCTGTTTCTTTCTTTCTTTCTCAACCGCCGCGTGGCTTCAACTCGGAGACCGACTCAATCAATGTTGGTTGAGATTATTATGGGCTCATTTGGAGGCCTTTTATGAATTATGATCTACTTATATTATCTTTTTATTAGCCCACTAAAATCACCCTATTCGGCTTTTTAGCTGCAATATTTTATACAAAATTATAGGGGTGCTTACGCAATTATTCCATCCGTGTTTCATAAAAAAAAATTTTGATACATTTTCAGAGTTAGAGAAAACAAACTTTAAATTGTAGGAAACCTTGTGTACTAACATTTATCAAAACCATAAACTAGAGGTTAAGGTTGGCGAAACGAAATATATGATTCACCTAGGAATCATAGATAATCTCTTTACAAGCAAAACGAGAAATATGTAATTTTGTTTTAATAATCCCAATCAGTAGTACGTAGTACGCATAAACAAAAGAATAATAAGGTTCGAGTCTAACAGAAACCATACTAAATTAAGTCGAAATAAAGAATACACCACTAATCTTTTTTCAAACTTATCACCAAATAAAATGATGTTTGGAATCTTTAGTCTACTACTCTAAAATTCTAATAATCGAGTGATCAATCAACAGACCATCACCAACACATGACAGAATGTAAAACTATTACTACTATTAAAAAAAAAAAAATCAATTAGATTTCAGAAATTATTAAACCTTTACAAACTATTTTCATGACGTGGCTCTTACTGATTGGTTGATTACCGTATGGGATATAACAAATAAGTAATAAATTCCTAAGTTACCCCTGAAAGAAACATCCTCTTACTTTTTTGTCAGCCTGCCCAATGAATCATCCACCTCAGCACCTTTTGTCATTTTCTCTAATACGACGCCGTTTCTTCGTCGTTTATACGGACCAATTATACAGACATACGTATAATTTTTAACACGAAACCCAAAACACAGTTCCTCTGTATTTTTTTCCTCAATTGGCTGAAAAAATAAATTTCGTAATCAAAGAGTGTTCCTTTTAAGAAAAGTTTCATCCTTTTTTAACAGATCTGAAGAAGGGTTAGTATTGAAATTTTTGATTTTCAGGGAATAAAACAAACAAAGGTATGTTCTGTTCTTTGTCGCTTGGGTTTTTTTAATTTCGTTGGATCTGTTCACTTTTGTGATGATGATGATGATATATATAAACAAGTGTGTTGTTTACGAAGATCGCTTTTTTAATTTGTTTGGGATATGTATGTGTTTATAGGAGGAGGGTGAGATCGAAGAAGAGGTGAAAACAATATGGCGCATAGGGTAGAACAGGATTATGATTATTTGTTCAAGATCGTGTTGATCGGTGATTCTGGTGTCGGCAAATCAAACATCTTGTCTAGATTCACAAGGAATGAGTTTTGTTTGGAATCTAAGTCCACCATTGGTGTTGAATTCGCCACCAGAACTCTTCAGGTGATGCTTTCTAAATTTTGTTTTTGAATCTTTTGTTTTTGCTTTTTGGGAGAATGAGCACAAAGGGTAGTTTAAAAATTCACAAGTGGGTCAGTATCAGTAGTATCAGAGAACTGTGAACAAGTATCTTGTGTGCGTCTGTGGTCTCTTACCATGTGTGTCCATGTCAAGCTCTATTTTCGTTTTTCACGTGATCTCTAATATGTGGTTTTGATATGTTACGTGATCTGAGATTTGTGCCTTTTTGGGTTGTTAGCTTCTTCATGATCTCATCATTATGTCAATGGTAGTTCATTTGATGCAGTTGTGTTCTTATTTTTAACTCTTTGTTCTTCTAAAGTTGAATCCTTTACATTTCCTTTTTGGTTAGTCTCAGGAACATGCTTATATTAGGTAATAGAAAGTGAAAAGGTCCTATGGTTTCTTAAGAATTGAGTAGTTTTTAAGTATTAACGTTTGGAAACTGGAAGTATTTTGGGGCATTGTTCTCTCACCTTTTTTTTGAATTCGGTTATATCATACTTTGTTTGCTAAGAGATTTTAATATCAAGAGAGAATCTTAGATGTGCTGGCCATGAGTCATGGGAAAATACTTTTGTGTGGATGTTATAGCTGGAGAAAAGCCAATGGACAAAAAGCTTCTTCCCACAACTTGTCCCTAATAATTATTTTTTTCCATATCATCAAAGTCAACTCAATAAAACATTAACATATACTGCTGATGTGGGAAAGATGTTGATTATGGGTTTAACTAATGATTTTTGTTAATTTTTGTTGTGATGTTGTCTTACGGATATACAGGTTGAAGGGAAGACTGTTAAGGCTCAGATATGGGATACTGCAGGTCAAGAGCGGTACAGAGCTATCACAAGCGCTTATTACAGGGGTGCGGTAGGTGCACTTCTTGTCTATGACATAACCAAAAGACAGACCTTTGACAATGTCTTAAGGTGGCTACGTGAACTTAGAGACCATGCGGATTCCAACATTGTGATCATGATGGCTGGAAACAAAGCTGATTTAAACCACTTGAGATCAGTTGCTGAGGAAGATGGTCAAAATTTAGCTGAGACGGAAGGTCTCTCTTTCTTGGAGACATCTGCTCTTGAAGCCACAAATGTTGAGAAAGCATTTCAAACCGTGTTAACAGAGATTTACCACATCATAAGCAAAAAAGCTTTGGCTGCTCAAGAAGCAGCAGCTGCTAATTCAGCGATTCCGGGGCAAGGAACAACGATTAACGTTGATGACACATCTGGAGCCGCCAAAAGAGGTTGCTGCTCTACTTAATTGGAAACTTTCTCTTGCTTATTTTTTTTCTCTTCTTCTTCTATCTTTTTTCTCTTTAAGTTTTGGCTGATGGATGGAATGTAACAAACAACGATGCAAGACTATGTAGAATATTTTTCTTCGTTTACTATTGTCTTTACCATCTTTGATGGACTTGTGTTCAGAAAAAAAAAAAGAAGGAAAAGCTTGTTATTAAACTTCTCTCGTTTGTGTTTCTCTCTTGAATTAGTATGTTTCCGTTGTTAGTTCTGCTTTACAGTTGTTCATTCTTGATCCCATTTCCGGTATAGGTTGATGTGCATCTTGATGAATATGAATCAATATTGTTAACATAGAGAAGGTTCCAATTATCAAAGAAGGTTTAGATCATTGTTGAAACTTGTAATACCTAAGACTATTTTGGTGGAAAACAATAAGCTCATCGAGATTGAGAATAACAAACCAATGATAAACATTATTAAAATTGATAAATCCTAGTTACAAACTTACAATCAAGGGGAAACGACATTAGCTACTCAGAAACTCCTACGCCGTATCAGACCTTACAGCTTTCCTATTTTTGCCCCAAACACCTCTCATGCCGTTGGCCGGTAAAGAGTACAATGTTGGTCTAATTTTAGTCTAATTTCAACCTCTTACAAACGCTATCGAAAAAAACAAGATAAAATATGGTTAAAAGTAAACCTAAAATACATGTAAAGTTAAAATCTCATAAACTCGATGAACTCAATTTCTTCAATAGTATATGATTAAAAAAATGAGGATGAATTGACAAAGAAAATATAGTCATAATGAATCAAACAAAGGAACATTATACAAAACATGCAAATATATTAAAAAATCACTAAAATAATTCATAAGTGATGTGAGATTAGTGGGGACAAGCAAATCCATCCGAAATGGAAGAACACGGACAGAGATGATTATAACATTATTTGCAAAAGAGAGTTGCATTAGCTTATTCATTATTTATTCTAACAATTTTATTTTGAAATAAGTAAAATAAATAACCAAAGAGAGAAAAAAAAAAAAAAAAAAAAAAAAAAACCCCCACTAACCTTCGAGAAACTCACCCATCACAAAAAAAAATTCGTTAGAAAAACAAAAAAAACAAAATAAAATTTTTTGGGGAAAAGAAAGGAGAAAACTTTTTTGGTCCAAAGATCGAAAGAGATGATTTTTTGAAAACTTTGATAAGTTTTCTCTTCTTAGGCGATCGATCGATTATATAATCTGAAAGATTGAAACTTTTTTAGATAAATAAAAATATTGGGTTTGGATCGTTTGGTCGTCTATAGGAATGGCGCAACAAGGGCAGGGAAGCATGGACCCTGCCGTTCTCGATGATATCATTCGTCGTTTGTTGGATTACAGAAACCCTAAGCCTGGAACCAAACAGGTTATGCTCAACGAGTCTGAGATCCGTCAGCTTTGCCTCGTTTCTAGAGAGATTTTTCTTCAACAGCCTAACCTTCTTGAACTCGAAGCTCCTATCAAGATCTGCGGTAATTAATTTAAACTAATCTCTCTTTTTTCAGTTTCTGATTTGTGGGTTGTTTTCGTTTTTTTGGGATCTGAGCTCCTAGGTCCTTAGATCAGCTCCCAAACAAAAAAAGATAGGTCCTTTTTTTTTTTGTCCCTTCTTCTTTGAGTAGGTTTGAAATTGGTTTTAAGGTAGCGATTTGTTTTTGGTCAAGTTGTGTGGAATATAGCTAAGAAGAGATAGAGATGTTTTAATCCATCATCTGATTGCAGCCAGCTGATCTCGTTTCAAAGAGACAAGACTCATTAAAGATCATTGGATTACTCTTAAATTTTGGCTGAGACGAGACCTCGTTTAAAAAGGTTTACAAACGTTTCTTCGTTGAATTGATCTATGTAACCTAGGATGAAAAATCTGTTTTTTAGGAGGTTTTAGAAAATGATCTGTTTTGGGTGTATTCATATGTTTGATTTTGTATCTTGAATTAACATGGTTTTGTTTGGTGTTTTTCAGGTGATATTCATGGACAGTATTCAGATCTGTTGAGGCTGTTTGAGTATGGAGGCTTCCCACCAACAGCTAACTATTTGTTCTTAGGAGATTACGTGGACCGTGGCAAGCAAAGTTTGGAGACTATTTGTCTTCTCCTTGCTTACAAAATCAAGTACCCTGAGAACTTTTTCCTTCTACGAGGAAACCACGAATGTGCTTCTATTAACAGAATCTATGGATTCTATGATGAGTGTAAACGTCGATTCAGCGTCAGACTCTGGAAAGTTTTTACAGATTCTTTTAACTGTCTCCCCGTGGCTGCTGTTATAGATGATAAGATATTATGTATGCACGGTGGTCTTTCTCCCGATTTGACTAACGTGGAACAGATTAAGAACATTAAGCGACCTACTGATGTTCCTGACTCTGGTTTGCTCTGTGATCTGCTTTGGTCTGATCCTAGCAAAGATGTCAAAGGTTGGGGAATGAATGATCGTGGAGTCTCTTACACGTTTGGTCCTGACAAGGTCGCGGAATTCTTAATAAAGAATGATATGGATCTCATCTGTCGTGCTCATCAGGTTTGTCTACACAATATTCATGTTTCTGTTTTTGCTATAAAATGTCAGCTGAATTTCTAATAGAAGCTTGCTTTTCCCACCTTTGCAGGTTGTAGAGGATGGATATGAGTTCTTTGCCGATAGACAGCTTGTGACTATATTTTCTGCTCCAAACTACTGTGGTGAATTTGACAATGCTGGTGCTATGATGAGTGTTGACGAAAGTTTAATGTGCTCCTTCCAAATTCTTAAGCCTGCTGATCGGAGGCCCCGGTTCTTATGAAGAAAAGAGGTAGTTCAAGTCCCATATACTAACTAACTTATGCTGAGTCTTTCACTTCCTGTTTCAGATTGTAATAATGGTTCAGCAGATCTAACTGATGTGCAGTTCTTCTCAAATTGCGTAGATTATGTCACTAGCTAGCTCATTTTTTGCATATATAATTTGTTTAAGATTTGATTGATATAAACAGAAGTGGTTTCGTTTTGTTTGCAAAAGTTTTGAACTTTGTGAATTCAAGCTCAGAGCTTGGATCTCAGATTCAATCACTTATAGAAGAATTCTTTTCATTTTTGCATGTTGCAGTTACAACCTCGCGGGAAAGAAGAGGAAAAATGCGATATGAAAGCAAGCTGGAGAGACATTTGAAGCTCCCTGAGACTTTGTCCGGAGGCCTTGCATGCAAAGGCAAAAAAACAACAACAACATAATTTACATGTTATATCATCTTATTTGAACTCTTGCCATTTTCTTTTCTAAAAACACTTTTATGTTCTTATGATCTTCTTCTTCTTATCTGACTCTATAGACAGTAAAAAAAAAGTCTGCAAATTTTCATTCTTTCCAACAACCAATTTCCTCAGTGTATGTACTACGTTCTGTATCCATAGTTCCCATACACTCTTACACTCAGGGAATCTTCGGTTTCATGGATTCTGATACGAGCCAAAGATTTTGTCTTCAAACTCCTAATCAGAACCTTTGTTATTAGATTCGTCACCACTCACCAGTCAAAGCGTCTTTTCTTTTTATTTGGACAAATCACTCAAAGCCTCTTATGTTGTGGTCGTCGCAGCAAATAAACTAGACAAATGCCAGAGATTCTATAGAACTAAAAAGCGAATAAAAGTTGACTGAAAAGTCAAAAACCTTTGAAAGTGAATGTATCCAAAAGCTTCTCTGTCACTAATTTACTTCCTGGAATTGTGGTTTAAGAACCAGCTGTGAGGTTTAATGCAATTTCACTACCGTGTCATGTGTAAGTAAAGAGAGTCTTGAGTTCTCTATTTAACTTCTTGTAAATCACAACAACAACAAAGAATGGAATGCTTTGTAGTTACTTTAGCTCTGGCAGTCTTGTTAGTAACACAAGGAAGCCATTTTAGTTTCTGTCTGGCCTCCTCTGCTTCTTCTACAGACTCTGTTTCTAACTGGTTTCACTGGCCGTGGAAGAAGCCGCCGTTTATATGGCACCCCAAAGTTCCATCTTGGCCACCTCCACAACCCCCGATCGAGACGCATCCTCCACCAGAACAGTATCCACCACCAACGACATATCCTCCACCGATGCAATATCCACCGCCGATCGAGACGCATCCTCCACCGGAACCGCCAACGACATATCCTCCACCGGTGCCGTATCCACCGCCGATCAAGACATATCCTCCTCCGCCGTCACATTATCCTCCATAGTTTATTAAGAATTGAACAAGAAAGTGTTCATATTAAGTATCTGTCTAGTTTTCATTTCTCTTAATCTCTTATTATGATATTATGATATATGGCCCTTAAATCTCTTATTATGATGTATGTTTCTTGAATAATATGATTTCATTAAAGACAAGATCAAATCTCATAATTAAGTTTCAATTTTGTTAAGGATGTTTAACAAACATATACGCAGATCTAAAGAAACATGAACAAACAACATTATAATTCGACCGAATCATCAAGTTCTGTATGTTGTTAATTACTAATATAATAACTTCGTTGATACAG
Organism: Camelina sativa; assembly: GCF_000633955.1. Taxonomy (NCBI): domain Eukaryota; kingdom Viridiplantae; phylum Streptophyta; class Magnoliopsida; order Brassicales; family Brassicaceae; genus Camelina; species Camelina sativa. The sequence continues at coordinate 24,482,215 of NC_025686.1, read as the reverse complement.
TAAAAACATGTTACCTTGTTAAAGACTTCTACTAATAAGTTTCATCGATCTATATATTTGACTATATAGAAGGTGTTGTGTTAAACTTAAACTTGTACACTGCATGCTAACAAGTAACAACATACAAAAATCAAAATATATAGCCTTACTATAAATTTACTGCGTTAAAACAATAATTAGATTTTTTTTTTTTTTGGGACAAATAATTAGATTTATTAAAAACGTATGAAAAAATGGAAAACAAAATTTAATAAGAAAAAGGAAAACAACAAGAAAAAGGGAAAATACTATAAAACAATCTGGGCCGTTCAGCCTTATTGGAATCCGACGGTGAGAAAACTACCTCTGAGGGCAGCTGGTTCTATATAACCAGCGAGCGAGTTGTTTTGGTCATTCTTCTAATTCTGGTCGAAATCATCAAACTAGTTTTTGCTCAATAAGACAATTAACAAGAGAGATACAGAGAGAGAGAGAGAGATAAAAGATGTTCTTCCACATAGTATTGGAGCGAAACATGCAATTACATCCACGATTCTTTGGTCGAAACCTTCGTGAAAACCTCGTATCTAAACTCATGAAAGATGTCGAAGGCACTTGCAGGTTCTCTCTCTTTCTTCTCAAATTCCACTCCTCGTTTCTAAAAATCAACTCTTTTGGATCCTTTAATCGAAACCCTTTTCTTCAATCTCTTAATTCGGATTCGATTTCCATAGACACCCTTCTGTAAAAATCGAATCTTTTTCAAAACCCTAATCTCCGTTTCGTTTCAATTGGTTAGGGTTTTGGAGTTAATCGTCTGTTTCAGTCCTCTATTTATCTTATTTTGTATTCAATTCGAATAAAAATCGTTCCTTTAAGCTAATTCTGAGCTTTTGCCTTTAGCTTTCTTAGGATTAATGTATGAAGTTCATCCCTCGCACTTAGATCTAGTAGCTTGTCTTGTATTTGTTACTGAAGTCGATAACTTTGTTCTTGCTTTGGATTTTAAGATGTGCAATTCATCTTTGTAATGTTTATATTGATGCTTTTCCTGTGTTTGTTTTGGACAGTGGCCGTCATGGGTTTGTAGTGGCGATAACAGGAATAGAGAGCATAGGAAAAGGTTTGATCCGAGATGGGACTGGTTTTGTTACCTTTCCAATTAAATACCAATGCGTCGTTTTCAGACCTTTCAAAGGCGAGATTTTGGAAGCTGTTGTCACTTTGGTCAATAAGGTAATATATGTAATAGAGTTTTTTATATAGTCTAGATGTCTTTAATGGCAAATCAGTCTAGAGACCTCATTGGATTGTTTATATAACAGATGGGATTCTTCGCTGAAGCTGGCCCTGTTCAGATTTTTGTGTCTAAGCATGTAAGCTTATGATCTTACATTATGAATTTGGTTCTAGGTGTGTTTTTATACTTACTCTTCTTGTCCTCTTTTCAATTCACTACAGTTGATTCCAGATGATATGGAGTTTCAAGCTGGAGATATGCCTAATTATACTACATCAGATGGATCAGTATGTTTCTTTCTCTATTTCTTTTTTTTTTAAACAGTGATATTGGTGGTTTCTCTGTGTTCAAGAAACTCAATCTTCTGATGCTTCTTGCAGGTTAAAATCCAAAAGGAATGTGAAGTGAGACTAAAGATTATCGGAACAAGAGTTGATGCCACTGAGATTGTATGCACCATCTCCATAACTCTATTCATAATAAAACTTATAGTTGAGCTATTGTGTGCTTTTGGCTTTTAATCTTATCAATTTGCACATTTGTCTTTGGTTTTTGCAGTTTTGCGTGGGTACCATCAAAGACGATTTTTTGGGAGTCATTAACGATCCTGCAGCCGGATAGAAGTTTCAGGCCGATTTTCAATTTTGGTCGTCTTTTTCTTTACGGAGAATGTTGTCCTGTGATAAAATTGTATCATAGTCCCATAAAAAAGTTTTGGATTCTTTTATCCGGACAAATTGAAACCAAGCTTGTGGGGATTTAACTTAATGCGAGTTTAGTGACGATTTAGATTTGAAACAATCCTACATATCTCAGTAAAACTTGTATTTTACTTGGATTTAGACATTGATTTTAGTTCACACTGAAGGTAAATATTGAAACTGATGTTTTGTAAGTATAGTAGAGTCTTCTATCCAGACATGATTCTGTGTGTGTTTGATAATAGTGTATTCATTTTTCAAGTCGTTCATTGTAATCGCATGTTGCAAATTGTTATGTTCGTCTGGTTATAGAGAAAAAATCTGATCTAAACAACCAAAATTATGAGTAGTTTGAAAATAAAAAGTTCTACTGTGTAAAATGCACAAAACAATATTTTTATACTGTAATTAAAAATCATAATTACTTCTCCCATTCACCAACTTTCTTAGTAGGATTTGTTTTTTTTGGTCAAACCTCTTTGCCTATTAAGTAAAGATTTTATTTGGACCTGATTGTGCAAACTATTGACCCAAACCAAATATCAAGTTTTAGCCAAATGTACTAAATTAAGTTCATTGTACATAGTTCTCTCAATTTTTATGAAATATATGACTTTGAAAATGTATTTTTAAAAAGATTCCATGTTGTCCATGATACTCATGATTATAAAGATCTCAATGATATAGTACATTCGTCCCCTCTCTTGATCAGAGTCTCAAATTTGACTCTCTCGTTTAGAGTTTCACAAAATGGCTAAGCTTTCTACATCTCTCTTATTAATTTATGTAGCATTCATGTTCACCACAAATGTGTCTGCCAATGATAATAGACAGGCAAGTTCAAGATTTTACTCTGTTTTGTGAGATACGCATATGAACTTAACACCTTATAATAATACCTCTCTTCTCTTCTCTCTTTATCTCCTTACGTACATGTATGCAGGTGTATATTGTGTACATGGGAGCACTTCCTGAGTATGGGTACTCACCTCCATCTGACCATCTCAGTATACTCCAAAAACTTGTTGGCACTAAGTAAAATTTTAACCTTTATTCATAATCCGAATTCGAAACAGTTTACATGTTTTTATAAGAGGATCAAGATAATCACACTATTCTATTTGTCTCTGGTTCTTCCTTTCTTCAGTGCTGCATCAAGTTTGTTAATTACAAGCTATAAAAGGAGTTTTAATGGATTTGCTGCCAAACTATCTCAAGCCGAGAGTCAGAAACTTCAAAGTGAGTACTTCATAAATCATTATTTCTTACCAAACAAAAAAAAACTTGTCAGAAACTTTGGTAAGATCTTTTTCTAAAATAATATAACCATTGAATCGAATGTACAGGTATGAAAGAGGTAGTATCTGTGTTTCCAAGCAGAAGTCATCAACTGACAACAACAAGATCGTGGGACTTTGTGGGATTTGGTGAGACTGCAAAACGAGAGAATGTGAAAGAAAGTGATGTTATTGTCGGAGTGATCGACAGCGGAATCTGGCCGGAATCTGAAAGCTTCGACGACAAAGGTTTTGGTCCTCCTCCAAAGAAATGGAAAGGTTCTTGTAAAGGTGGCCTAAACTTCACTTGCAACAAGTAAATTATATTCTAACCTTTTCTTCATAAAGTTATTAAACTTATGTTAGATGTAAGTGTTAAACGTTTTGGTGTTAACTTTCTTGTGCTACAAGCAAACTCATTGGAGCTAGGTTTTACAACAAATTTTCCCTCTCAGCAAGAGACGACGAAGGACACGGAACCCACACTGCGTCAATAGCTGCTGGTAATGCGGTTCAAGGCGCCAGCTTTTACGGCCTAGCTCAAGGTACGGCTCGTGGTGGAGTTCCCTCAGCGAGAATTGCCGCCTATAAAGTCTGCCTTAAAGGTCCCGCCCGCTGCAGCGATGTAAATATTCTGGCTGCGTTTGATGACGCCATTGCCGACGGTGTTGATGTCATCTCGATCTCAATCTCAACCGATTATGTCTCCAATTTATTGAACACTTCTGTAGCCATTGGTTCGTTTCACGCAATGTTTAAAGGGATTATCACGGCAGGCTCAGCAGGGAACAATGGGCCTGAGCAAGGTTCTGTAGCAAATGTATCACCGTGGATGATAACCGTCGCAGCCAGTGCTACGGACCGGCGTTTCGTTGACAGAGTCGTTCTTGGTAACGGAAAAGCATTAACGGTAACTTCTCTTCCGAGTTTTTGTAAATCATAATGAGAGTCATTTCAGTTGTAAGATACTCTGTTTCTTAAACAGGGTCTATCAGTTAATCCATTCAGTCTCAGTGGGACAAAGTTCCCGATCGTTTACGGCCAAAACGTTTCAAAAAACTGTTCCCAAGACCAAGCCGGGTGAGTCAGAAATCTCTCACTTTCACGTTCCAATCTGAATATTGTATCAAAACACATTGATGCTTAGAATGATCATTGCTATTGACAGTTATTGCTTAGAAGGGTGTGTGGACAGAGACCTGGTCAAAGGGAAGATCGTCCTCTGTGACGACTTCCTAGGAAACAAAGAGGCTCACTTAGCAGGAGCAACTGGAGCCATTGTTCTAAACACTTTGTATCTAGACATCGCCTTTGTGTTACCATTACCTGCCTCTTCTCTGAGCTTAAAGGACTACGAATCTATCAAGTCATACATCCAATCTACAGAGTAAGCAAAGGGCAGTGATGAAATCTGAACGGTTGTTCGGTCTTGAAAATGTTAAAAGAGTGAAATTTGCAGGCACCCACAAGCGGAGATACTGAGAACGGAAGAGATAGTTGATAGAGAAGCTCCTTATGTTCCTTCCTTCTCTTCTCGAGGACCAAGTTTCACTATTCAGAACCTTTTGAAGGTAATGAAACCAGTACAAAGATCATTAGCTCACGTTGGTTTTATAAGCGAATTGGAATAACATCAGTGTTATTTGCAGCCTGACGTAAGTGCACCAGGATTAGAGATTTTGGCTGCATTTTCCCCCGTAGCTTCTCCTTCAGATATAATGTACCCTGAGGACACAAGAAGTGTGAGGTATAGTGTAATGAGTGGCACATCAATGGCTTGTCCTCATGTAGCAGGTGTAGCGGCTTATGTCAAGTCTTTTCGCCCTGACTGGTCTCCCTCGGCAATCAAATCCGCTATCATGACAACAGGTAAAATTCAAAAAACAGTACTTCTGATTTTCTTACTGTTGGAGGCATACATAAACAAATTTTTGTCATGGTATATTTGCAGCTACCACCATGAACCTTAAGAAAAACCCCGACCAGGAATTTGCTTATGGTTCAGGCCAAATTAACCCAACCAAAGCAAGCGACCCGGGACTTGTGTATGAAATAGAGACTGAAGATTACCTCAAAATGTTATGTTCAGAGGGTTTTGATTCAAGGTCGCTCACGAAAATCTCAAGACAGAACATCACTTGTTCGGAAAGAACACAAGTCAAGGATCTGAATTACCCAACAATGACTACGTATGTGCCTCCTCTTCATCCATTCAATATCACGTTTAGAAGAACCGTTACTAATGTTGGACTCCCAAACTCTACGTATAAGGCAAGTATAGTTCCTCTTCGACAGGAGATTCTGATTAACATAGAACCAGAAACACTGAGTTTCGGTTTCCTGAATGAGAAGAAATCGTTTGTTGTGACCATCTCTGGTGAAAAACTGAAGGATGGAAGTTTTGTAAGTTCATCTTTGGTATGGTCTGATGGGAGTCACAGCGTCAGAAGTCCAATCGTGGCTTACTCAATCCAGCCTTAAACCTCCTTTTGGATTTTTGCTAAGTTTCTTCAAAACATTTATCAAAAACAGAGAGAAGAAGTGACAAAATTTTGAGGAACAAAGACATACTTTCCTGAGAACAATGTGTATCTGTCATTACAAATCATTGATGTCCAGCAAACCCAATTATCATATCCGTTTCATGCTCTTTGAATCTAAGAATTTGATTCAGTTCTTGTAATCTCTGATAAATTGCATCTTTATGAGGGTGTGCTGTATCTCCCGCAAGAAACTCATGCATCTGGTTGTCCACTTCGATACTACTGCATCCTGGTTCCTTCTCAATCCCTGATTCTCTCATACTTTCTCTGACTTCAGTAGTTTCTTTCCATTTCCCTGATGAAGCATAAATATTCGATAACAGAACGTAAGTCCCAGAATCTGGATTCTCAGATTCGAGTAGTCTCTTGGCAATCCTTTCACCAAGTTCCATGTTTCCATGGATCTTACAAGCACTCAAAAGAGATCCTAACATGATATGATCCGGTTCTATCGGCATGTTTTCTATGAATCTGTAAGCCTCCTCTAGTCTCCCCACTCGACCAAGAAGATCAACAATACAACCATAATGCTCAATCTGCGGTTCAACATTAAAAACTCTCCACATAGAATTGAACACTTCAAGCCCTATATCCAACAAACCTCCATGGCTACATGCGTTTAAAAGAGCACCCAAAGTCACCTGATTCGGCCTAAATCCTCTGTTCACCATATCCCGAAATTCATTTATAGCTTCAAAGCTAGCCCCATGCATTGCTAATCCAGAAATCATCGTGTTGTAAGAAATGACATCTTTATCTTGCATTCCCCTAAAAACCCGCTTTGCCTCATTGATATCACCACACCTAGAGTACATGTTGATCAAAGCATTGCCTACGAAATTACTAAGCTCAATCTTTCTATTCTCAACAAATGAATGTACCCATCTCCCAAGCTCCAACGCACCTAAATCCGAGCACGCAGATAAAACACATACAGCTGTAAATTCATTAGGACTAACACCTTCCATCTGCATTCCCCTGAAAAGCTCCAATGCTTTGTTCATCTTCCTGTTTCTAACCAACCCATCAATCATCGCAGTCCAACAAACCGTATCTTTAACCTTAACATCTTGGAAAAGCTCTAACGCCTCCTCAATACAACCACGTTCAGAATAACAATTAATCATAACTGTTACAGCAACCTGATCTCTCTCAGGCATTTCATCGAACACCTTCTTAGCATCAACCAAATCCCCAAATCTCCCATAAATTTCCATCAGTTTTAACCCCACCGATCTACTAGACCCGAACCCTAGCTTCAAAACCTGGGCATGAATCTCTCTACAACATTCCAAATCACAAGCTTTCAGAACAGAGGTAATCACGTAATTATCAGGCAAAACCGAACTCTGAATCATATTACGATACAACGAGACACCATCAGCGGAACGACCAGATGACACAAAACCATCGATCATTGCGGTGTATAGGTAAACATTAGGGTTAGATACGTAACGAAACACGTCGCAGGCGTAATCGATTGAATCGAGAGCGGAGCATACTCTAATGAGTTCGAAAACAACGAAAGCATCTTGGTCATGGAAGGTTCGTATGATCTTGGCGTGAATCGATGGAACTTGAGAAATGTTTTTGCAGTTTCGTAGTAAAGAGATTAATGTTTTCCTCCGTGATAGTCTGAGTGTGTTTGAATCGGGATCACGCCGGATAGCTGATGGTCCGCCGCTAATCGCCGTCAACGATGAAATCATTTCGCGCTCAAATAAAGATTCTACAAAACCGAATATAATTTGTCCAAACCAAAATATATAGATTCGACTAAACCGAATATAACCAAAGCTATAAAAGAAAAAATGTGTTAATTTCACTTATCCCTTTAGTTGTTTTTTCTTTTCTGGATAAACTTGTTGTACAAATATATTCAATACTCAGAAGTGTGCCCCTTGTTTCCCGGTTCACTGTGCTACTGTAACTGATCCATCTTGCTTCAGCTTGATTAGGCTGCTCTCAATGTTTCTAAGCACAGGTTTATAGCTGCAACAAATTGCGATAAGAGAATTAGATAGACGATGCAGTCTCCAATGATTCAAGAAGATTCTGTGTGAAACTTACACCCGCATAAGCCCATTGTATGCTTGTGTTGTTTGCTGGAGTTGAGCTGAAAGTTGGAGAACTTGAGCAGATAACGATTCCGCTCTGCTCTGTTCTTTCGCTAGTTCGCCCTGAGAAAAGGTAATGCGGAATTTTAATCACACAAACAATATTTATATTGAAGTTAACTTTTATTATAATACTTGAGAGCTGGAGAAGACGAAAACCTTGAGAGACAGTGTTTCAGTTCCATGTGATCCATTGGCTTGGACTTCTGAAGACACTCGTGAAAGAGCACCAGCTTGTTCTGTTCTTAACTTGTCCAAAACTTCACGGAGTTCTACATTTTGCTTCAGACATTCTTTCACCTATATAAGGTTTGCTAAAAATCAATATAAAGTCCACAACAATGTTTCTCATGCAAAAGTTTCCGTGGTACTCTTACTTGATTCTCCCACTGATTTGATATATTGATTGATTCTTGATAGGAAGCAGAGAGGTTCGAGTTTTCCTCAAAAAGCTTCTCTATTTCAGTTGATTGGTTGTCAATCTAAAAGTCATGCATGAAAGTAATTTCTCTCATTAAGCCTTTTGACCATTATATATAGTAATTGCAAAGAGCTACGGCATTACCTCCATAAGAAGCTTTTGCCTACTACTCTCCAATCTTTCAAGTGCAACAGCCATATCATGCAACTGCTTCTCAAGTTTTTCTTTATCTTCCTGCATGAAAATAATCAAACTCCATAAAACCTTGAAGAAGACTTATTATATGCTGGCAAGTGGCAAAATATATTCTTACCACTGAAAATCCTTTTTGACCTAACTCTGATACTTCTGCATAATAAATAGCATGGAAAAAGTCATTGATATGTATCCAACAAACCATTTCAGAATGGCTTTAAAAGCATCTAGATGTCACTCAGTTTATCCAAACACCTAATGATTGTAACAGCTGCAATACCAATTTGCTTTGAACAAAAGAAAAATTGTATAGCATTGCATATTACCTGAGGCCCTGCTGGATAAAGCTGAAATTTTTTGTTCTAGTTCCTGCTTTTCAGACATTAACGACGCAACTCGATTTTGTTCTTCAGCTAAACGTTGTTGTTCTTGCTGCCTCAACATTGATTCTTTCTGTGTATGTTAAGAACATTATTATCGTAGAAACAAAGACTCTCACGGGGAACATATTATTTGTTTCAAAAATATTCAAACCTGTAATTCTAGTTTTATGTTAGCCATCTCCTTTTCTAATAATGGTAACTGATCCGGGGAAACTCCCATTGACGACCCTCCAACAAATGAAGTACTCATTGCTTGCTGTTGTATCGAGTTAAGCTCTGCTCTCAGAGATGCTGCATCTTCCTCAGCCTATTAACAATCGGTTATGGTATCTTTAGAAAAAAAGAAGAAAGGGAAATTAGATTTTGGAAGGCAGAAGACTGTTTCCATACTCGATATTGTTCCTCCTCTGCCTCTTTAACACGTTTTTTAAGAGTCCTAACTTGAGCTGAGAGATCTTCCTGTAAGCAATATCTATGCCAATTAAAATGCAATCAAGGTAGGAAACCAAAAGAACTAAAAACAGGAGTATTCCCTACTCGTAAAACAACAGCAGCATCTTTCTCCATTGCAATTTCCTTGAGAGCTTTTCTCAGAGATGGCACTGTGTTTTGTTCCTGTTATCCATCAACAAGAGCATATGTCAATACATCTTGAATCTTTTGCCAAATAGACTTCCTAGAGATTCATATTGAACTACGACAAGAATGGTTTGAATATTACTTACCAGGACATTCAACCGAGTCTCAAGTGATCCATTCTCAGCTTCCCTAGTCTGCAACTGAATCCCCAAGGACAAAAACAATACATTTCATTCAAAAACAAAAACATAAATATCTGATCTTTTAACAAGGAAGAGACTACAACCAACAATACCTTTGAGAACAACATCTTATTGCGCTCCTCCATTTCTGCGTTCTTCTTCTGCAATTCTTTAAGCTGGGAATATAAAGCACCAACATCTGTCTGTAAGAGTAATTCAAAAAAAACAAACCATTACCACCACCAAGGTCAATTTCAAGCATTCTCATTATCACCTACGATCGTCCTAAGGATCCAATTTAGATCAGAATGTTACCTCAGAAAGTCGATTTCCACTCTCAGATTTTCTAATCACCGGAAAATCTGAAAACACATTTACAAAAATTTGAGACGACGAAGCAGTAAATTAAAAAGAGAGATCAGAAGATTAGAGATGGAAATAACCGGCAGGATTGGGAATTTCGCTAAGATCTGGTCCTGAAGAAGTTTTGCTCAGCCTTTGAGCTGCTCTCTTTTGACGAATCTCTTCCAACTACAAAGATCAGAGAATGCAAAAAAAGCCACAAACGATGTAAGACACCGTAATAGGAAAGATGAAGACGGCGATAACGGAAATATCCTTACAGTCCGGCGACCTAGAGTGGCGTGATGCGAGTCCATGGTATGATTCCTTACAGCGTCCGCACAGATGATTTTACTCCCGCCTCTCTTGGTCTCCGTAAATTCGAACGTCGATTTAACGGTGAGGGTGTCGCCGGCGAACAGAATGGACTATAATTAATTTGCGCTAATAGGATAAATAAATAGGCCCATGGACCTTAAAAGCGAAGCCCGTCAATATGTATTCTACTTACTTCAATTATTTTATTTATAAATAGAACTTCTATAAATTAATACTCTTTAAATTAATATTCGTTATAAATTAGTAAATCTTCTGATTCCAAGTTGGTGTAAAAAATGACACAGTTGGATAAAATAATAAAATAATATTTTTTAGATCTAGGATAAAAATATGGTCTCATCAATATTATAAATTAATAATCAAGTCAACTAATATATATATCTATATAAGAAACTCTATTGAAATATATGACGTTATTGTTGTTTGCCTGATATTGAATTTGTATTTTTGTTGGAGCTCATCTCTAATATTTCTGACTGCATCAAAATTTCTAGTGTTGGATCTTATCAAATTGCATCCAAAAATTGTAGAGAGTTATATACGCGATAGTTGTTTCCTTAACTGTTTATTAATATATCGCAATATATTTTTCAACTTCATCATCACCATGAAAGATAATAGCATTGATTTCTTCTAAACTATGAACTTACACATTTATCAATTTTACATGGATAATCTAGTGAACTATTGGCATCCATCGTATTACGATAGTCAAAATTATTAATCAAATCATCAATTTTATGAATCGTCTAACTTCACAAATTAATATTTTATTAATTTATCGATAAATTAATAATTATTAACTTATTGATATATTAAAACCTTTATAAATTAATAAAATTTCATGGTCCCGACCTTATTAATTTATAGAGGTTTTACTGTACACTACTTTTCTTTCAAAAAATAAATAAAAGTTGAAAACATGATCATGCTAAGAAAAAAACAATTTATGCAGATACATTTTTTGTTCTTCTTCTTTTTAAATACGAGATATTTTATATATTAAAAAAAAATCTTGGAAATTTTTCTCTAGTAAAGTTTATTTTCTAATCTGTGGCATTTTTTTATTAAGTTATAACATTTTTCAAGTGTGCAAAACTGTAATTTATCAACCATACGAAAAGAAAGTGTTAAGTTTTTGGAATTGTTCGTTAGCTTTTTAAGTTTAGGACAAGTGGGTAATCTGCCAAATAACTAACTTTATAATGCTTTTCTTTAGATCATTAATTCATTCGGAAACATACTGAACAAACCATGCCTAACTGTTGCACATCGTGCGTATCAACCTAAGATTGCATAAATTACGTTGTTATGACCTTTTAGGGGTTTTTGAGGAGTTTTGACCAACAAATAATGCAAATTAAAATGGTATGGGACTATGGGTGCACCTTGTGCTAAAATCCAATATGCTAGTAGAATTCAAGCTCTTAGAGTTTTATCAATATAGATTAGGCAAACATAGACGATAGATTAGAGCTTTTACTAAGTGCAATGAAAAGTAGAGACAACCAAGCTTATTAATTCTTAGATTGATATCATGAAATTATGAAGAAGGAGAGTTTGACGGAGTTGTTTTGTGAATTACATTTACATAGAAAAGCTGTTGATCGATCTAATACTTACTCATGTATTGTTTTGGTTCTTTCTGTTTCATGACAAGAATGCTAAAGGGCTTGTTGATTAGAATTAAGGTCTTTGGTATAACAAGATTGAGAAGGATTCCCTTAAATATCTTTTTGAGTATCATTTTCAAGTTGGAGATTTTGATATATTTTGTTAACTCCCAAAATGCATTGCTCATGAAAGCGTTGGAAACCTGAGTATTACTCATGTTCCTAGCTTTGATGGGATTTACCATCCTATTAACAATGATACCACGGATAAGAAAACTCAGACTCAGACGTTCACATATGTACCAAAGTTCACGGTTTTTTTTACTTTTTCACGACGGTGAAAATTCTGTAGATTTAAACCGCTATTCACTAAACAGAGACATAACCATAAGTCAAGCTAAAATTAAAAACCCTTCGACGTCATACACCGAAGAGCAAAAAAAGGTTAAAAGAGAAAGCCCCATAAGTCGTTGATCGTTGACGACTCAAGGACAAAAAAACAAACATTACGAGAGAGAAAGAGAGAGAAGAGACAAGAAACAACTACGTGTCTCGTCGTAGATCAACCACCACAACACTTACGTTGTCAGAACTTTGTCTAGCCAATGCAAGCCTAGTCAGCAACAGCGACGCCTCTTCACACGCTTTATCTGATACATCTCCTCCCCCTCCGACCACCACATTCCCCGCACCGGCGCCATCCGTTTCAGGCGAGGATGTAAGTTGACCGTTGACTTTTCCTCTCAAACACATGCGAACGACGCTACATGCAGTTTCGTTTGAAACCACGTCCCAAAGACCGTCACTTGCTAGAATAAGGAAATCGTCTTCGTTGACCCGGTCCGTCACGGTTACTTCCGGTTTACTGATTACGTAGGGCTTCAAGTAATTATCTCCTGGTAAAAAGAAAAAGAATAAAACCGCGGCGAAACGAGATTTAATTATCAATTTATCATCATTATTGAAAGTACGAAAAATAAACTTTGTACAAAACACTAGCTAGGACAGGGACAAGAGTGTTTCGTCAAGTGTAATCAATTAAACTGACCTATGGCTCGTGACATTGCAAGTATTCCAAGGACACGTGGGCCATCCCAGTAGACAACTCTACCACCCGCTGCTTCAATCCGGTCTAGCTCGTCCGGACGGTCCGGCTGTTACAAAAAAGTAATAACAAGAGAGAGAGAGAGAGAGATCAGAAGAGTCATTGATTTGATGATAACAGTGACACGACGGATTAAAGAATCTTAAAACTCATAAACTTTATCAGATCCTCTAATCTAAAAAGTCATTTACATTATTTAATCACCGTCCAGGTGTTGCATGCCCATTACACACAATTGGAATTTTCCAAAACCAAAAAAAATTAATACTATAAGAAAGAAAGAAAATGCATTAAACAACGAGAAAGCATGAAAGGTAAGTTTCGAAGGCGACACGTAACGAAATTCTCGTTTTCCATATCAGTATTACAGTATACCATAACCGTAGATCTGACGGATGAAAAATTTGAAGATGCCAAAAAAACAGAACAAACATCAAACGATAGAAAATAAAACACAACCTTATGATCGGAGGACAAAGCAACGGCCTTCCCATTACGGCAAAGAACAGCACGTGAGTCACCACAATTCGCCACGATGATTTTCTCCGGGGTGAGGACTGACACAACCGCTGTAGATCCCACGGCGTCGCAGCCCGGCCTCTGAAGCTCGCAACGGCATTTCGCCGCACCGTCGTCGGCGTTCAAAGCCACAACCTCCATGTCCATGCGCGTGAAGCTACGCGCCATTGACTTTTCCCAGTCAGCATCAGCTTCGAACTCTTCACGCACAAGCTCGTGTAGTCGTTCTCTACATCTCTTCGCTACCTAAATTACCAACAACAACAAAAAAAACATTAAAAACGACGTCGTAACGATCCATTAAGATAAATTATTAAAGATGAAACGGTGTCGTACATGGGAACAGCCATGGCCATCGTAAACGCCGCAGTAGTGAAACCCTTCCGTTCGTTGACGGGAAAAAAACGGATGAACAGCAACGGCGTCTTCCATTTCCCGTCTTCTTCCACATACTGAAGCGACGCCGTATTTAGGATAAGCGTCAGGATCAGGCAATGCCTCAACCGTCGAACTCAAAGACTCGCATAAAACGACGACCTCCTTCGCCGTTTCGTAGTACACGGCGGATGCTGAGGCTGCTGCGACGGTGGCTTCTCGTCCCCTCCGTTTCTGTAACTCTCCGTCGACGAAGACAGCGTCTTGTTCGCCGGAGACAAACTTAAACCGCCGGATCTCCATTCTCCTTCTTCTCGCTGCTTGAGAAGAGCTTCGTTCTCGTCTCCTCGTTGTCGTCGTCGTCGTCTTCTTCATAACCTTCGCCGTCGTTTTCGTCATCACCGTCTCGTTCTCGTAACAAATCTCAGCCATGCGATCGTCGTAACTGTTCAACATTCACACACCATCGTCATCATCATCACTCTCTCGTTCGGACAAAACTATAAAAAACCTAGTGAACGAGACGAGACACAGGAAAGAGAAGAGTTTAAGCCATAGAAGCTTTATATTTAGCTTCTTTCACGAGAGGGTATATAAATATAATAAAATCGTCTTTTTATGTTACGGGCAGGTCTTTGCCCGAGACTTCAAACGGGCAGATCAAACAAAAACTCTCAAAAAATAAAAAATGAAAGAATGAAGAAGAAGAGAGAGGAGCTTTGTGTTGAATGGCGTGACGTATCGCTCCTCTATCTGGACGAAGAAATCTTGACCGTTGATTTTAGCCACGTGTAAAAATGGTACTTCTCTTTGAAATCGCGATACGAAAACACTTACGTGTGCCAATCAACTTCTAACACAACTCAGACCTAAAGTGAAAAGAACCTTTGATGACACGCATGCGATCTCTTTTTTTATTTTTATTTTATAGATTTTTACCAAATTTTGTTATGGCAATTTTCTTTACCAATTCCAGTTGTTATGCTATAAACAACAAGTTTATTAACTTTATTAGATATGGTAAATCAACCAATATTTCAATTAAACAGGTGGAAAATAATTTTAATTTAATTTTCAAGACAATTAATTTGGTGTTTTAGTGATGATGATTCATCGTGTTTGTTTTATGGTGAGCGTGACAATACGGTATATATATCATCTTTTTCAAAAAAGTTTGGTGTGTTTAAGGAGAAAATTATTGTAGGAAAAAATTGACCATGTGTGACTACGAAACATAAGAGCAAAAAGGTGATAATTAGTAGAATATCTGAATACGTCACTAACAAGTAGCAAATATAAACTTGGTGTGGCGAATACATTTTAGAAACATTTTTTTAAAAAATATATAGATAATGCTATATTAAATTAAAAATTAAAGGTGAGTTAATTTTGTGATTTAATAACACTTGTTTTCTTTTATTTGTTTGCTTGTCTGGTCTACTCTGCATTTGTTCCATTTGTGTCATATCCGTTTCTTTTTTATTTTATGCAGCAAACATGTAAAGTTTTAGAATAATAATAGATATGGTTTTTGACATTTGTTATTGTGAATCAATATTCAAAGATTTTTTTTTTGTAAGGATTTGTTACCTGTTTTACAAATTGACAGCATGAAAATGAATTTTTTTTTTTTTTTTTTTTGTGCACCAACATAAAAATGAATTCAAATACAAACTTTCTTCATTCTTTTTGACAGGTATATGACAGTCACATGATTTCTAAGTGTGCAATTTTATGAGACACCCATGACTAATTTTCTATTTTAACTTTGATATATCAATATCTAATGTGGCATACCATAAGAATTCAATTTTAGATATCGCCAGACTAATCTTACGAGATACCAGTATGGCAGTATGTAATGTTTGACACACCATAACTTTTTCGTTTGGGACGCTAATATTCCGTGAACTAAAATAAAATTTGAACAAGTGACAGCATCATTACTTCTTAATCAATATAGTTTTGAGAATTAAGAAGAATAAACAATCGAAAATAATAAAATGTTCAAATATCTTGTAATTTCTTAAGGTTACAATTTGTCAAAATTTTAGATAACAGTCACCAACTGCATATGATAATACATTGACATATCTAATACAAATTACTTGGTCACATGTTCAGTCTCTACAATCCATTAGTGAGAAAATAAAATATCCAAAAGGACATAATCTAATCAATAATATTAATATTCACCTAACATATATTAAATTATTGTTGATCCTATGAATTAATATCATAAAATTATAAGAAACGAATATGCGGAAAAGTGTTGAATAAAACGATTTTTATTAGAGGAAAAATAGAAAAAAAAAACAGACATGTGATTGTGGTTAAACCGTTAATTTGGTAAATTATCATTTAGCTCTATTTTTTTAGGTAACCGGATATTTGGTAATGAAGTAAGTGAGCTATAAATAATTGCAGTTTATACATAAACATTTGTATTTCTTCCGACATGTCAAATTCATGTAAAGTTGTAAACTATACAATATAGTATACTAAAGATTTCCTGAGAAAATAATGAAAATAGTAGTTTTTTTTTTGTTATAAAAATAAAATATCAGAAAAGGCGTCCAATGAGAGAGAAGTACGTAGATATGGGTATTGGGTTCTATTTGACAACTGCGGGGACCACTTCCCTAAACATTTAACAACGTTGACCCCTTTCTCTCTACCCTTGTCTGACCTCTTTTCTTCCTCCATACTCGACACGTGTTTACATCCTCCACTTATGTCTTGACGCAGTTTTGTTTTGTAAAGATCAAGATTCATTTATTAGAAGAAAATTAGGGATGTTACGGGCATAAGGATTGTGTGAGAGTTTGTAAGTTGGGGTTTCAACTATTCGTTTTTTTCTTCTAATTGTTTGGTTGGGATTCATCTATTTATATAATACCTAAACCACTAGCTAGGGTAATGTATTTACCAACAGCATAAATAAAGTATGCATTTTATACGCTTTCAAACGGATAAAACTTGTTTATATATTTATAATATTTCAGATATTTAAGTTTGAATTATTCGTATCCAATTCGGACACAAAAAATGATTGAAAAAGTGTTAGCAGAATCAATGATTTTGATACGACGGGATATAAGATAATAATATATTATGGCTAATAAAATTCAAATGGTAATGCTTTGAGTGCAAACTTGCATAGAAAGTCTTGTGGAAACGAAATTCTATATTCTTGTTCTCTACGAAATTCTATTCGTTTAAGCTATATTTATACATATAAAAATAAAAAAAAATGAATTCATGTCCCCGCAAAAACATTATATGAAATGCTAAAAGAATAGTTTCGTGAGAAAGAAAAAAAACTTACTAAATGAGATTTGAGTGGATAAAATACACCAATGTGATGTTATAGTACTATTGCAATAGTGAAGCGTAAATCCAACAGAAATGAAATGTTTTAACTGTTAGACACCATAGATCAATTATACCATCGTAGAAATAAAACCATCAATAGAGTTTGATCACTCATCATATCCTATATAATTTGGTCTTCTTTCTATGTTAGTATACTATTCTTAAGACTAAAGCCAGTCTAACACAAAATCTCAAGTAACAAAGAAAAACAAAACAACAGTTGCTATCTTGAAATTGAAATGAAAAAAAAAACCTAAGTTTATGTTCTTCCGGATACTATTTATTAATATTAAAAACTAAAAAACTAGTAGTAAAATGTAATAGAAGAAGCTCATCTTTATGCGGAGCATTTATATAGGACGTGGCAGCAAACAATAGGAAGACGTGTGAGTTGGTGCAAAAGATATTATATTAGCAGCCGATGATTATAATTTGGGCCAGGGTCCTACAGATTTTTCAAAAAAAACGAAGTGCGTGTGTAACACATGCCACGTGTTAGCTAAAGTTTGATAGCAGTTGCCAGGTTTTTGAAGTTGACAGTAGGCAAATACATTGCGCCACGTGAATCCCTTTCTCTCTTCTATTATTATTTTATCGAAGCCACCAAAATTAAAGAATGTATTATTATTATTTGTGTGTTTACAAATTACTTTCCCTAACATTTCTCGAGTTTTATACCAACCATCACTTTCAAAGGCGATATTAGATTCCATCAAACTTTAGTTTACGGTTTTCGTTTTCTTAGCTTTGTATTGGTTCTAATATGTATACTGTTGGTATAAATAAACTAGCATCGTTGATAGGAAAAGGAGAAAGAGTAACATGGCTACGTAGTTGGAGAGGTTTTTTGTGGTTTAAATGTTAAGACTTTAGAGTAGTTGGAGAGCTTTCGGTAACGAGACTTCTAGTTGTCTAGCAATGCAAGGTAGTGTGATTGAAAAAACAAAAAAGGTAGTTTGATTTGATTATCTAACCTTTGATGATTTGTAACTTTGAATAATTGAAACCTTACCCATTTGTCGTTGCAATTTCCACATCTCACATTAATAGTTTGGTACACAAATTCCAAAATTTTTTTTTTTCATCATGATCGATGCGGATGCAACGGTGCCCAATCCGATAAATGTTCAGTTGTGTGTTTCTTGTTTTTATTTTGAAACGTAGACGACACCAAATCCAACATAATGCATCTTTTTGTTACGATTGTTTGAGTTATAGAAGGGAAATTTTGTTTAAAGCTTTTTTCAATTCATAGTAGAGTTGCCCAACATCAAAACGAATATATAACAAACATTTTGTCGAGTTGAAACTACAAGTCTCCTCGTCTATTAGGTGTATATGGAAAAGAGCTTGTAATTTGAAATAAAGTTTGGCAATTACGAGGAATGAGTGACGCGTGAGAGATAGTACGTAAACTCATAAATAAGGTTTTTTGCTTTTGGGTCTAGTAGTCTAGTTTTGAGGCCTAATGAGACGCGTGTCGGACGCAAGCCCCACGTTGCGGTTTTAAGGTCGTTGGGTTTATTTTTTCCTTCGCAGTTTACCTAAGGAAGAACCTTCAATAGTTACGACGTGCCAGAATTTTTTGTCCGACACGTGTGTCCCCGGGGGCAGATTTTTTTCAGTCAAGACTGCATGGCCGGCAGATTGCGTTGTGTTAGAAAAAAAGTTACGTTACCTTCTCGACATTTGTCAATTAAAACGCCAACTATTAACGTCTTTGCACACTTTATTTCTACATAGAAAAAGAACGTTTTACTTTTCACTAATGAAAATAAAAACGAAATCACACACTCGTAACTGATGAGTAAAATGATAAGTATAATACATCATTAAGCTCTTCATCTTTTATATTCTAATAAGAATATTGGAAAACATAAGTCACATAAGGGCTAGTATCTTCGCCGGAAAAAATAATTATACATACGATAAAATATTAGTTTCGGATTGTTTAAGTTGTTGTATTGTAGTCGAATTTTATGTTTTAGATAATAACTAGTTTTTTTCTGGTCGTCTACACTTCAATGATTCATATTAGTTACGTTACCGCGAGTTTTAGAATCCATGACCATGACGAAAATATCCAATTCTACGGTTCCGTTCCGTGATTGTTATTTATTATCTCTGCTCCACTTATTAGATAATATAACTATCCCATTTCATGTGATTAATTCGTTACTAATAAAATTATAGAGATATATCCAATATCAAAGAATTGCTTCGCATTTATAGATTTGTTATTTAGTTTAAGCATCTTTGTAGAATAAATAGTTGTTATAGTATATGACATACCTGATAACCCTTCAAACCGATTCAAACTAAGTTGTTGAGTGTTAACCTCGTACATTTTATAAATAGTGTGGTGAATTTTATATTACTTTCAGAGGCAAGAAGCCAAGAACAATACAGCATGTGAAATTTGACCGTTGGGACGTACGTTTGGTGTGGGTTGCTCATCTAATCTAATACACCAATATAATAATAGTATTACTATAAGTTAGGTCAATTAGTATAATCAAAGATAACGAAACCGTCCCTCAATCAATGTTTAAAGATGCTTATATATTTTCTCCAGATCAGTACCACGTGTTACTAGAATGCGACATTTTGCATAACTATTTTTTAAAACAAGCTATCATTTGAATTGACGATTGTCCGGGAGAAAATGGAAAAAGAAGTGTAACTTAAAAAGACTGAAAACCAAAAAAAAAAAAAAACCAGAAAATTCAAAATTTCTCCACCAGAAGTTTAAAATTGCTCATGCTTTTCGTCACGATACAAACGACACATGTCGATTTGATTTTTATATGCTTATAAAGAACCCCAAAATATGAAATGAAAAGCATGATTCGTGTCATGAAAGGCACTTGGCAGTGATATACGTAAACTTTCGTAGAGAATAATTATTTTATATCTTCTCAAATAAATTTTCACAAGTGAGCTACTTTGTGTAACAATTTTTAATTGATCTTTACTTTCTATATTTCGATTGTCTACTTAACCTGTTGAATGTTCCATTATCAGTTAGTTACTTAACCTATTTCAAGTGCCTAATCTATTCAGAGTCGGCGCTGGGAATAAATGGGGTGCAACAATACCTACACCCTTAACCAATTTAGCTGAATGAAAATTTTTGAAAAATTGAGGGCCAAAATATTACTTATCCCACAAACGGCCGGAAGCACATACTTGGCTTGCTAGGCCTCAATGCCGGCTCTGAATCTATTACTATTAGCTAATTAAAAAAACGTCGTTGTAAATTGCGTCCCCTAATTTTATTGTATTTGCTAACATTCCTCGAATCTATATATAATAGCAAACCCACTTTTTTGTGTCAATTTTTAATCCAACGGATGAGATTAGTTCCAGTTTTAATCCAACGGTTTAAAATTATTAATCGTATCTTTTCGTCGCCCCCCCATCTTTCAAAATTCACACCTTTTAGTCTTTGCATCTTTTTGTTATATCTCATGGTTTCAAAAATCACATCCATTAATTTTTACACCTTTTAAATCACACCTTCTTAGTCTTTGCATCTCTTTGTTGTACTTCCTAGTTTCAAAAATCACATCCGTTAATTTTTACACCTTTTAAATCACACCTCTTAGTCTTTGCATCTCTTTGTTGTACCTCCTGGTTTCAAAAATCACATCCATTAATTTTTACACCTTTTAAATCACACCTCCTTAGTCTTTGCATCTCTTTGTTGTACCTCCTGGTTTCAAAAATCACATCTATTAATTTTTACACCTTTTAAATCACACCTCTTAGTCTTTGCATCTCTTTGTTGTACCTCCTGGTTTCAAAAATCACATCCATTAATTTTTACACCTTTTAATTTCACATCTTTATGTGTTACACCTCTTTATTGTACCTCCATGTTTCACATCTATTAATTTTTACACCTTTACATTTCACACATCTATGTCTTACATCTCTTTGTTTATTATATATAAACTTTTCTTGACTACATAAACAAGTTTCGAAAAAAAAAATTCTGAGTACTAAAGAATTGTATTATTGAAGTATTTTTTTAACTTTCAAGCATCAATCTCTAATTCAAGGTAATTTAATATTTTTGCTGCGAATGACCTGTAGTGTTTCTCGGTTAGATTATTATTACTGTTAGTCGACACTATTAAGTTCATACATTAATCTTATTTTTGTTAACTTTTAGTCTCTTCAAAATTTTTAGCCTTTCCGGTTTTTATGTTTTTGCATGGCTAATGTTATTAAGTACGTGTGCCATATTTTTTGCATGGCTAATGTTTTTGATTCTCAATGTGCAGATTTTATTTTTTGACTTTTTGGAAAAACCAATACCAAGATACGAGAGGCATGATGATATGCAGTGATGCTGGAGCTACGGATAAGCCAAATTTTTTTAACAAACATGGTATAATTATAATTTTATATATGTTCTTATTTTAACCCTTTTTTTTCTAACAAACATGGTATAAATGTTAATTTTTTTTCCATTAGATGTTCATGATCCAGGTTAGTTTGCATTTTTTGTAAATAAAGTTTTTAAAAATTTTAGTTGAATTATAATTTCTTATACTTTCTGGGTATCAAACATTTTGATAATATATTGAAATATTACAAATGAGCATGGAAATAGAGAGCTTGTGACAACACAAAATCAAATTCTATAAAGCGTAAGCACGACCAAATGACAAGTCAAGTTAGAAAGAAAAGATCTACTAAAGGTAACTTATTTAGTCTTTGATGACTTTCTAATCTGTATATACAACTTTTTAAAAACATAATGTATAACAGTCACTTTTAGAGTGATCTGGAATCTGCCAAAAAAAAGAAAATGCAAGAAATTTATAAAATTAGTGTTTAGCCTAAAGAAGAGAACATCAAAAGGTGAGATATTATTATCACCTGTTTCACCACATCGACTTTGTTTTCGCTGTCGTTTATTGAAGAACATGATGGTACCGATTCATAGACATAAGTGGGAAATCAAATAGAGGGGGATGCAGCCTGGATGGAGAGCAGTCGACACGGTGGAATGGGATGGATTGGGAGAGACCAACATAAAATCCTATGTTCTATATTTTATTAATTTTCTGACTTTTTTAGTTTAATTGAATTACTTTGATTGAATAGCTGATGAGTGTACAAGTTTTTGTCTATATGCATTCTTAGTCTGTTACGTCTTGGATTTTTTTTCTTTTCCAAAGAGGAATATGTGATTTGAAGCAAATATTACAAATCCATGTATCAAATGTGTTAGTAGGAAATAAGGCAATCAAGATTAACCCATTAAAAGGGAGGAAAGAAGGGGGTCTTTTGAGGGAAAACGTGAGACCAATATGCATGTAACTGTGGAAAGCATTATAGCCAAATATATATCTCTAAAAGTTGTAGCTGAAGAATGTGAGTTACTCTATACTAACCAATTAGGTTTGATTGGTCGGTCATATAAAACTCGGTTTTGTACATATCTAAAAGTGAGAGAAAAAAACATCCACAAGCATAAGTGAAATTTTATATATGGTTAAAAGTAATGTTCATAGTAAATCATTTGTATACAAACTCCACTTGCTTACAGCATCGAAATATTGATTGTGATTTGTGAATCAGTAATCTATGGAAAGAGAAATCGCGTATCAAAGTGAAGGGGAAACGAAACTCAATCCAGCCATCTACTCCGATCTCAATCTTCAACCTTCCTTCGACAAGTGGCATTTAGTACTTTCTCGATATAGTAAATTAACCAAGAGAGAAGCAGCCTCATATGTATTTCGATTGCTAATGATCAACAACAAAGACAATTTCTAATAGCGATTTAAGAAAGGATACCAATATATAGCACCATATGGTCGGAGACAAACATAAGTGAACTTTTATATATGGTTAAAAGTAATGTTCATAGTAAATCAAGCTCTAAAAAAGGCTAACTTTTGTGTGTGACAACATAAAATATAATAACATTGAAATGAATCTTTGGCTTTTTAAATAGCAGAAAGCAATAGCAAGAAATGAAAACGATCAAATTGATTGAGAAAAGAAAGAATTTAGGATGAATTACAAATGTTAAATTTCAATTTAGGATTTCACCTCCCCGTGCGGCAATGCACGGGTCGCTTTCCTAGTATTTACAAAAGAAAAAGAAAAAAACATGCCTCTCTGAAGCCATAAATACTCGAATATTTTAATATGGGCCTAAAATCCACTTTTCCCGACATAACATTTTACTGGGCCAATCATTAATAATATTAATTGGACGAATAAATCCACTTTTGCGCACATAACATTTTACTGGGCCAATCATTAATAATATTAATTGGACGAATAAATCCACTTTTGCGCACATAACATTTTACTGGGCCAATCATTAATAATATTAGCCCAAAAACTATTAAATGACAATAAGGAAATTGAAACGGACGGCTGAGATTGCATCCTACGTTTTGCACTTTTTGAGTCGGCGTATTTTTCCTTTTCTCGGGTCGAGAATTGGACCCGGAACAACTAAATCTTACTTCGGGTCGGGTTATAAGCATCTATAAATACCCTAATCTCTAAACGAATCATACCCGCTTCTTCTGATCACCTTCTTCTTCTTCTTATTCGTCGTCTCTCCCAAAACGTTTCGTCCAATTAATCTCTCTGCTTCACTTTCTCCACCGAAGGTTTTGTATACTTTCTCTCTCTCAATTAGGGTTTCTGATTGAAGTCCTCGATCGATTCGTCCAGATTGAAAGAGTTTTTGTTGATTTTGTAGGGTTTTTTTTTTTTTAATTTCGCGTTTGAGCTGTATCGCGATGGTGTTATCCACAAGCAATAGTAGCAACACACACGAATATGTCATCGACGACGTTATCAGCAAAACTCGATACGATCTCGTTTACAGTGGAGAACTTGATGAGAGTGTTCTGAGGCAGATTCAATTGGTTAGTTATAACTTCTTTCGATTTGTTCAGGTTTTTAGGGTTTTTTTCTTCCTCTTCATCTAAACTGAACTGATTGAATTCTATAGAAGTGGAAAACGAAGATGATACAAGCTGGAGTCATAAGCGGTACGACGATGGAGACATGTTCTGCTTCGATTCCACAACCTGTGACTCCGGAGCCAAATCCTCTTCTTCTACCTGAGCATGCTCAATTTCTTGAGTCGAGTCCATCCATGGTAAGGTTTCTTGTTCGTTAAACTACTATGGCTGAGAGGTGTCACATATAGATTTACTGATGTTGTAAAACGTTTCCAGAGCCTTGTGAATGTGATGATCTCCCCAAAGAGAGAGTGTGACGGATTTGATTATATTCCTCAGCAAGATGGAGCGAGAGACCTTGTCACAGATCCAAACACTTATGCTCCTTATGGTATTATTTTTGGATTTGAGTAGAATGCTATTGATTGACTCGGTTTCTTCTTGGAGAAGTTTTTCACTTGTGTGAGTGATGAAGATGTAGATGAGAATGAAGAGCTTTTGAACGAGGACGATGATGAGGAAGACGCTATTGATGAAGATGATATCAACAGCATTCCACATTTAGTCATGTGTCAATTTGATAAGGTAAAACAGACTCTTGTTTTCTCACATATATTAACAATGATTGACTAAAATACTAATACTAACTTCAACTGTGTGCTGAAATGTTGCAGGTGAGGCGTTGCAAGAATAGGTGGGAGTGCAAATTCAATGCGGGCGTTATGCAAATAAACGGCAAAAATGTTCTTTTCTCAGAGGTTAGCTAAACTTCTTTGGAGATATTTACAACAACAAAAATTGTTCAACTTCTTTCACTTGGTTCACACATCCTCTCTTTTTTCTACAGGCCACTGGAGATTTCAACTTCTAAAAGATGCAACGAGAAGCACCCTCTCTTCTGATTTTACAGAACATATTTTGGCTTTGTTTCAATACCTCTATGCAACTGAAACAGAATGGAAAGAATTTGTGAAATTTGACTATTAATGATCAAAATCCAGAAACATGAATATCTTCTCTATGTCTACAACTCTGAACACTCAACTCAACCAAAGTATAAAGAAAGGGGTTCAACTTTTAAGATAAAAAAGTAAGGTATAATCAAAATCCAAAAATTTGTTTCTTATGCAGAACCAGCATTCTTGCCCTTCTTCTTTTGAAGTTTCTTCATGTAGAATTCGAGCTCTTTTCCTTCCAATATGTACCTGTTTCAAATCACACACAAGATCAGCCTTTAAACTCAGAGAAAAACACTGATTAAGAAGTGAAGTCTCTTGTTGTTTACCCATCAGCACGGCCACATTGTCCAGGTCTTGATGAGATACATGCAAGCAACCTTCCACTGCTAAACTGCTCTTCAAGGTGAGAGTCAAGTGCTCTGCCTTCTTGTCGGGTCTCAAGCTTCCTTTGAACATGATTGCTTTTCTTCACTTCCTCAGTGGCTACCGCATCTCCTTCCTAAAAGATTACAGACACCAATCAAATCAGAATCGTCTTACGAAAAAAAACAACAATCAACAACACCAAGTCATCATCAAAGGATGAAAACAAACCTTGGTTGCAGCAGCAGCTGCTTTCTTCTTACGACCAATATCAACTCCATAATGTTGGAGATACCATTGTTTAAACGGAGCGGCATCAACTTGAACAATAGCACTCTTCACAAGAGTTTGTGTACGAACAAGCTCATTGTTAGATGCATTGTAAGCAACATCCAAGACTCTGGTCTTGCGGGTCACAGCTTCGCTTCCCCATGAGTAGTTTCCTGTATCAAGTCTCAAAGCTCTCCACTTTACGTTCCCACCACGCACACGGATCCTCCTCACTGTCTTGTTACTTGATAGCTTAGTGTTAGCTGGTTGCCTTCCAAGCTCATACCTTTTTAACAGATAACCAAAGTTTTTAGTTTATATGATCAATTCCGCATCAATCAGAATTGTGTTTCAAGAATGTAGAAGACACAAACCAAAATCAAAGAAAACGAAAAGCTTCATGATTCATTTTGATTCCAATCTAATCTCTGATTCAGGGGAAGGTAAGAAAAACAATAATAAAAAAGCTTACTTTCTCTTCTTCCTCCACATCTTTTGCTTACCACCAGTGGCACGTCTCTTGTGAATTGAATCACGAGAGATACCTGCAAACAACATACACAGAATCAATCATTGGTCAATACAACACCATGGAAGAAGACTCTATTGGAACGATGAATGAAGAGGAATATGAAAAAAAAAGTACCCATGATTTCAAAAGCTTTTGGTTCTCACGAAGCTTTCAGAGGTTTAAGAATGGGCGGTGGAGAAGATGAAAGAGCTATAAATAGGTTACTACTAGTAGTATCCCAAACACAGACAAAAACCCTAAAATGTCAATTTACAATCTTGTCCTTACTTCAAATACAACCACACAAGAAAAAGATTGGTTTTTTAAAAAAATTGATAATTTTAAGAATCAGATTGTGGAAGATGAGAGTTTAGAGACCAAAATTAGCGGGAGAATCTTCAGTTGTTTTCACTTCCCGATCATGTCTTTCGCTGTCTCGGTTCAGTCACATTTCTCAACCGTACCCTTGAAACGAACCCAATTCAAGAACCCTTCTCCTCGTACTTTATTATCAAGCTCGTGTTTTGAATCGAGGTCTGTTTCATCTTACCTCCGTTTAAAGGAACGAACTTGCTTAGTTTCCAAGCCGGGTTTAGTCTCCAGATACAGACAAAAACTCCAGGTGAGGATGAAGTTTGCGATTTTTAATTTCTTTCTAAAATTTTCAAAAAGTTTGATTTTTTTTTGGTTTATGGTTAAGGCCGGAATTGGGGCGGGAGGAGAGTTCGCCGACAGTGGAGAAGTAGCTGATTCGGTTGCCTCTGATGAACCAGAGTCATTTTCTTGGTCTTCTGTGATACTCCCGTGCGTATTGTGATCTGTACTTGTTGTTTCAATTTAGGATATTAACTGTGTTAAAAATGTGTTATTTGGTTAGATTGACAATTACATTGCACTGATTGTAACAGTGATTTGCTTGAATCTTAGGTTTATATTCCCGGCTTTGGGTGGACTTTTGTTCGGGTATGACATTGGGGCCACATCCGGTGCTACTCTCTCACTTCAGGTTACCTCAATTCTCTCTACTTTTATCTTTAGGCATATTAGCTTCCTAACTTAACATCATGTGCTGTCTCATGTGGTATTGAACAGTCACCTGCGCTTAGTGGAACTACATGGTTTAACTTCTCGCCTGTTCAGCTAGGACTTGTGGTATGTTTATTTGGTGATGATTTGTTTGTATTTAAGCCACAGATCTAGCAGGAAATTATAGTTTTTTTTCTGCATTTTATTGTGTAGGTGAGTGGATCCTTATATGGAGCCCTTCTTGGTTCAATTTCTGTCTATGGCGTTGCTGATTTCCTTGGTAAGTCTTGGTTCTGTTTCTTGCTTACTTCTCATTCTTTTGAACTGGTTGCAAGTATCTCATTCTGGTTTTTCTTCATTTTTATGAAGGAAGAAGGCGAGAACTTATTATAGCTGCTGTTCTCTATCTCCTCGGGTCTCTGATTACTGGCTGTGCTCCTGATCTTAATGTTCTCTTAGTTGGAAGGCTTCTCTATGGCTTCGGTATTGGTTTGGTGAGTTCTGGAAACCCTGAAATTCTTATGGTCATTTCTTTGTCACTTTTGTTGTTGATTGTTGTTTAGTGTTTAATTTAATTGGTTTTGCTTGATAGGCTATGCATGGGGCTCCCCTCTATATTGCTGAGACATGTCCATCTCAAATCCGTGGAACTCTTATATCTCTGAAGGAACTCTTCATCGTGTTGGGAATTCTGGTAAATGTCGACCTCTTCCCTGTATGATTTCTATGTATTCATTTACTGAGTAATCAATCTTTGTTTCCTTCTTATGCAGTTGGGTTTTTCTGTTGGAAGCTTCCAAATTGATGTAGTTGGAGGGTGGCGATACATGTATGGATTTGGTACCCCTGTTGCTTTGCTGATGGGACTAGGCATGTGGAGTCTCCCTGCATCTCCTCGCTGGTTGCTTCTTAGAGCTGTCCAAGGTAAAGGACCTTTACAAGAATACAAAGAGAAGGCCATGCTTGCCTTCAGCAAATTACGTGGCAGACCTCCTGGTGATAAAATATCGGAGAAGTTAGTAGATGATGCCTATTTAGCTGTGAAAACGGCCTATGAAGATGAGAAATCTGGGGGAAACTTCCTTGAAGTGTTCCAAGGGCCTAATTTAAAAGCTTTGACAATTGGTGGAGGTTTAGTCCTTTTCCAGCAGGTGACTCTTCTTTGCTTTTTGCATTTGGATGAATGTGAGAGCATCCTTTTTAACATAATTTATACTTTGCTTCGTCGTGACAGATTACTGGACAGCCAAGTGTTCTTTATTATGCCGGTTCGATTCTTCAGGTATGCTTGTCTCTTAACCTTGAAATGAATGAGATTTACCTACTAATTTCTAACGCCTCAGTTTGATATTTAAAGAGATTTTATTTTTCTTTATCTATTTAAAGACTGCTGGATTCTCTGCTGCTACTGATGCAACTCGAGTCTCTGTTATTATTGGTGTATTCAAGGTGCTCATTTCTTTTTCTTTCTTCATGGTTTGGCTCTGTATATATCTTATTAGTTAACATGCTTCCAGTTATTCAATACTGACATTTTCAATTAATAACACTCTACCAGTTACTGATGACATGGGTAGCTGTTGCGAAAGTTGATGATCTCGGCAGACGACCCTTACTGATTGGAGGTGTCAGCGGCATTGTATGAAAACTCTTTGTGCCTCGAGTTTCTGGAAGTTTTATATCTATATGTTCTGTTATCTTGCCTTTCTGATTATCTTGCTATCTTCCAAATTCCAGGCGCTGTCCTTATTTTTACTGTCAGCATACTACAAGTTTCTTGGAGGCTTTCCCCTTGTCGCTGTTGGTGCACTGCTTCTCTATGTTGGTTGTTACCAGGTTTGTACTCTAGCTCGTTGTTATCTGTGGCTACAAAGTTTTGTCTAGCATATTTGAGAAAACTGAAAACTAGGCTATACTAAAGTCTCAGCAATATTTACTAAAAAGTATTACTTTCTTGCGAACCAGATCTCATTTGGACCCATCAGCTGGCTAATGGTGTCAGAGATTTTTCCGCTTCGCACAAGAGGGAGAGGGATTAGTCTTGCAGTTCTTACAAACTTTGGCTCCAATGCTCTTGTGACCTTTGCGTTTTCACCCTTGAAGGTATCTTTTTTCTGTTACCGCTGGTTCAAAAATTCTATAGAAGTTATTAAGTAACTCTCATCATCACTTGCATTCTTTGCAGGAATTTCTTGGAGCCGAGAATCTATTCCTTCTCTTTGGAGGGATAGCACTGGTATCATTGTTGTTTGTAATACTAGTAGTTCCAGAGACCAAGGGTCTCAGCTTGGAAGAAATTGAATCCAAAATCTTGAAGTAAAATGTATGTTTGTTATTGTTAGTTCTGGTGATATATATGTATATGGATCTAGCTTTACTCTTTGTAACATAATATGTTTCATACTCTATGGGAAATAGAAAGCTTTTTCATGCTTATTTCGAGCAGTATTTGGATATTTTTGGGTTGGGATGGAAACGAAAGACACCGGGAGGTAAAGAACTACTGTTTTCCCAAGCTTAACTCGGTATTTTCTTCTTTCTCTTCTGCGTGATGATTTGTTTTCCTTTGATGCATCAATGTTCATGAGCTGGACTACGAATAGGAATGAATGGTTGATAGTTGGCAACATCAGCAATAGGGATAGCATACCTTCTGCTCTTCGACTTATGTAAGTAAACTGCCATTGAGTCATCTCTTGCAATTTTTGTTTTCCTGGTTTCTTTCCTTTTGATGAGTTATATGCGCATAAGTATCTAGGTTGGGGATCCTTTCAGCCCAGTGAGCTTGGACCCAAGTGGTGTCTTGGGTTCAAACCTGGGCTTCGGTCATATTGCTGTTCGAATTTTGACATAAAAAGTAGCTATACTGGGGCAGCAAACATGGCAGTA
This sequence comes from Camelina sativa, assembly GCF_000633955.1. Classification (NCBI taxonomy): domain Eukaryota; kingdom Viridiplantae; phylum Streptophyta; class Magnoliopsida; order Brassicales; family Brassicaceae; genus Camelina; species Camelina sativa. The sequence continues at coordinate 24,451,965 of NC_025686.1, read as the reverse complement.
TGCTTACACAGTTTGGAACAACAACGTATCATAGATAGAATCATTCACATTTAAAAGACACATTGTTGCAACAAAAGTTACTTTCACACAATCATTTCACTTAAGACATAGCGTTCTTATAAGTTTAAGCTTGGAGCCGGTTTCAGCGACCGCCAAATAGGATTGTAACATCTTCAAACGAGAAATTAGCTGATGAGGAGGTGGCTGTCATCTGTGTTATCGTTTCACTGCTAATATTGGGCATACCAAATCCTGCTGTATCAAATGATATGCTTGGAATAGCGACATTTCCTTCCAGATATTGTATTATATGTCTCATACTGGGTCTATTTTCTGGGCTACTCTGTGCACAGAGCATGCCTAGATTTAACAGCAGCTTGGCCTCCTCAGCTTTGAAGTCTAATAGTTTACTGTCAACAACATCCATCAATGTATCTCTTTTCCCACAAGTGGCAACCCACTTAAGTAAGATCATTTCCGCAGGTGGTCTATCAGGGTCCACTGGCCTTCTCCCGCAAACCACCTCAAGGATGAAAGATCCAAAAGCATACACATCTGTTTTTGTAGTGGCCACTCCCATTGCAGTAAGCTCTGGTGCCATGTAACCAATGGTTCCTACAACACGTGTGGCTTCAAGATTCTCGCCACGGTCATGGAATCTTGCAAGGCCGAAATCTCCCAACCTTCCATTTAGATCCGCATCTAAAAGAATGTTGCTAGCTTTTATATCTCGATGAAGTACAACTTGTTCCCATTCTTCATGAAGATACAAAAGTGCAGAGGCTACTCCTTTGATTATATTCAATCTCTGAGACCAAGTTAGGTCTTTCAGCTTGTTTTTATTGAACAAGTAATCATCAAGGCTTCCGTTTGGCATGTAGTCATATACCAAAAGCAACTCACCTTTCCTTCTGCAGTAACCAAGAAGCTGCACCAAGTTCTTGTGCCTCAATCTTCCCATACTAGCAATCTCTGCGACATACTGTTTCATCCCTTGTTCTGCATCATGGTAGACTCTCTTAACCGCGATTTGTGTACCAGTAGGAAGCTCTCCTTTATAGACTTTTCCAAAACCCCCTGCTCCAAGTAGCCGATTCTCCCTGAAACCTTTGGTTGCTTTGTATAGGTTCCTAAAGGAGTACCTTTGAGGACTAAATTCTTTTTCCCATTGTTCAAGCACCTCTGCGTACTTCTTTTTCTTGTAATAATACACAAGTCCTCCCAGAATTATTAGAAAAAGGACTGTTGGTATTGTAGCGCCTAGTATCCATGGTAATGAGTTCTTAGCCCCTGAATGTGGTGACAAAATTGGTGGCGGAGAAGGTGGCGGTGGAGAGGATGGTGGTGGAGAGGGCGGTGGGGATGGTGGATTCGAAAGCTGTGAAATGTCAAGGCTTTCCGCTTTGCCGCCTTTCTTGAAGCTCCATCCAAGAATATACTGGTCACTTTTGACTGAGCCTGTAGAACCGGAGAAACCTACGAACATAGTCTCATTGAAAATATCTGAAAGGTTGATGGATCTTGACAAGAGAGGCACACTTGGTTTGATAGAACTTGAAAAGAGAGGAGAAACATGCGTTTTAGGCACTGGAGCTAACGTTACATTTAGTAGTTGCTCTATTCCATCATAATCTATCCAGATCAGAATACGTTCTCCACTACCAAGCAGCAGGCTTTTGTTCTGTCTCTCTGTATCATCAAAGTAGCTAGCATTGGCAGTGTCGACCGAGACTATGCTGTTAATATCAATCCCAACATGGTTATTGTTTTTGTCATCTGCTTCAGGGCTTTTGTTAGTGTCAAGTTCTACAGCCAGGATATGGTTCTCAGTTTTGTTATCATTTAGTCTATTGAAAATCCCTAAGTATGAAGTTGCAGCACCACTAGACCCGAGGTCCATGAAAGGAGACACCACAAAAGCCATACCTTGACCATAGGGAGGGGGGATTTGCAGTGGAAAGATTGCAAAGACAAATTCTGTTGAAAAGGAAAATGAACTGGAAGACGACGTTGTGAACTTCATGGGAACTTTGTGGAACGCGTGACCGGTGCTCGTGTCTGTATTATTTGTTAGATGCAATGGACCCTCGTCTGTATTTGCCATTCCATCACAATGCAGGTCTGCTTTCCTGAAGTCATAGTGCAGAAATTGATCCCCTTCTTGAGCTAACACCAAAGTCATAACATGGATACAAATTATTATCCAGAAACCCGTTGATCTAAAAACTCGAGCCATCTGGAAGAATGATCTTCCCTTCAACCTTAGCTTGTAAATCTCAGATTCTTCTGCACCTTTTCTTTTCCATGAGGATTGTACTTTCTGTGACTGCAGAAAACCCTGAGCTGACCTTTTTACATGGATGACACTATCAAAGAAAACTTAAGAAAAGTTCTCTACTTTTGAATTGGTAATAGATGCCCTGTCATCATGTTTCTTACAGTTATATGGATTACTTACTTGGTCGTTGTATACTCAAAGACAACTTTTGTGTACAATGCTCTGTGCTTTTATTATTCTGCACCATTGCTTTTTACTGTCTAGCTAATGGATTTTACACGAGACTGTAAGTATTTGATTTGTTTTGACCTTCAATGATGTGTACCATGTTTGTGAAAAGATGCAGTAATCAAACCTGCACCTACTTAAAAACTAAAATTAACTTTCATGTATTGATATTATATGACAGTGTGGTTAAATGAGGTTAGTCAGAGTCATATGTTTTCAGTTTGGTACGTGCACATATCTCTTATTCTCCGCATTGGAATATATAGTGGTTTGAACAAGTTATAATAAAACATATTCTAAATCAAGAAATGCTAGTTGCAGGTAGTTTAACTTCTTTGACTTGCTCAATGATGATGGCACTGTTTTAAATTATGTATATCTGTGAGTAAATTATGAATTAGCTTGCTTCTTTTTTCTTCCTTGTATAAGTTGAAGTTTCCTGCAGATTACAGTGGAGCTTCTAGATATGACCAACTCACATTGGATAAGATAGGCACAAAAAGCACAGATTTTCAAAGGAAGCAAGCAGGAGAAATATTTCTACATTCACAAAAATTGAAACGAATGCCACAAGACATGGTTTTGACTTTTGAACATTTATGGATATTTTAATATACTTCATAATGGTTTCTGATCCAATGACTTTTTCTTTCTTAAAGATGAATGCAGGCTGAAATATAATAACCGGAATAAAAAATGTGAAGGGAAAGGACTTGTGGAGTCCAATAGCACTCTTCAATGGATATATCAAGTAAATAGGTTTGAGGAAGGTGGAGCATTCAATTTTTGTGGGCACTAGATGTAGAGCTGTGAACATATTAGCCCAAGCTTGAGTACCTTCTCCATTTCCAAGTTCATCACTAACTCTGTCCTTCTTCTTCATAGCTGTACTCATACAATGTTTATGTGTACTTCCTCTATAATCTCAGAAACTATATGGCCCAAAACGTCATATGGCTCATATCATGTACTTTTCACTTTTACAGTTTGATGCATAATCAATTATCAAAACACAAGAATGGTATATGATTTATTCGTGAAAGGTTCTAAACTAAGCCTAACATTAAATTTACATCCTTCTCACTGGAATTTTAAATTTCGAGAGTTCTTGTGCATGTAAGCATCCAACGATGATATAATATTCTCTCTGATAATTGAATTTTCGAGAACAGACTCGTTGTGCTAGAAACAAACAACACAAGAAACTATTCTAAACAATAAAAAACCTTTAGCTAACCATATCTAAACATAACATTAACTAGTAGCAGTCATCATCTCATAACACACTTGCTAAATATATATATATATATATAACTACAATATATAGAAATCTTCATCAGGGTATCGAAAACAAGTCCTGATCACAGATATTTTCACTGCCCAGCAACTCTTCAATCCAATCTTCATACCGTTCAGTCTCCATGGCTTTAACCTGCTCATCCACCTTCTCTCCTCCGAGTGCCTCTTTTTTCTGCTGCTCCCAGAAAGAAGAAGAAGAAGAAGAAGACTCATCATGCTGATAATGATTAGTAGAAGTGGAAGCTTCTTCGTATGAATCCTTCTCCTTCTTCTTCTTGGCATTCCTTTTCTTGTGAATCTTGCACGGGACGACTAGCTCCTGATCAAGCTTATCTTCCACATGATGATCATTCTCCTTCTCCTTCTTCTTCTCCTCTTTCTTCTTCTCCTTCTTCTTCTCCTTCTCGGACCACTTTTTCTTGTGAATCTTGCAGATGACTCTCCCTTGGAACGTATCGTTATCTTTGGAAGTAGGTAGCCTAAACTCGTCCATAATCCAGCTTTCGTTCCTTGGAACATCAACAGAAACACTACCGACGTCTCCTCTCTTCTGCTTCTTGTTCTTGTTCTTGCTGGCGCTATGATAAGTAAAGTTTTGCTTTACCCCGATGACCTTCCCTGTTTCCTCGTCGATGATATCTTTTTTACCATTCGCATTCCAGTTCCCACGGTCAATGCCATCTCCGATGATCTTCCGCTTGGAGTACTTACCACAACCAATCTTCTCTTTAGAGATCTGAGTCTTTGGAGTGACATAATACCATTCATCTTCCTTGAGAAAAGGATGGTTGATGTGGTCCAACAACCATGGCTCCTTGGCATAAACATCTTTCACCACTATAAAGTCTTCCATGGGCTCATCTCTTAGCATTGGTATAAGATAAGAGTTGATGACTTCTGGCTCCGTGGGATCAAAGTGAAGTCCTTCATCCTCTTCGTAGTAGTCGTTCTCCGTTGTCATTCTATGGTTCTCAAGGTAAGCTGAGGTCAAAGCGATTTTTTTCTTTTGTGATTGTACGTAGAGATATGAGAGATTGTCTTCATATACTGGTTTACGTATCCTACAATTCCAACTATAATTGGGATTATTAGCATAATTATCTCAATATTGTTTTAAAAGTTTTTGTATGTATATATATATATATATATATCTTAATATTGTTTTTAATATTTTGTATGTATATCTTAATATTGTTTTATTAATAATATAAATTGTTATTATTTTTAAAAAATATTAAGATATATACGAAATTCTTCTTGAAAACAAACTATTCAGTTTTAAGATGACGTTAGTTTTAAATCTATTTGCAACTAATTTCTATAAAAATTTATTGATTTGTTTCCATTAAACACTCATGAAACAACAATATTCTTTCTAAACAAATAAAATATTTTTCGTTAGTCTGGTAATTAAATAATTAGTATGTCTTTAAGGAATTGAAATAATTGAATAAACACATGAAAACAACATGCAAGTTTATGAAGCAAATGAAATATGTTTGAGATACTCTCACAACACACATTATCAATATCACTCGATGTAAATTACATTTTTAGCGGGGGAAAACCTGTTACTTCCTTTCCAAGCATCAGTTCATACTACAGTAGTTTTTTACGATTTGAGAAGAGGTCAACATTTTAATAGACGACGCTTGAAATCCTAAAGTTTTATTTTTATGTATTTTTGTCCAATGAAAATATGCGTAATTATATTGGACAATCATAGAACGAAGGCCAATTTTTTTTTTTTGTACTTCTTCTTCTACTTCAACTCTTCAAGTGTCACCTCTCATGGCTTCGACGACTTGCTCATCTTTCTCTGACGATCAACCGGGTTGGTTATCCTCAGTGATGGGTTCTCTTCCGGTGGCAAAACGGAGATTGAGCATTATTGTCGACATATTGTAAAGATATTGTTTTGAAAATAATATTAAGGTTTTTGTTGTGTGATGATAAATTGATTGTAGAGAATTAATGGGAGAGGTTTGAGTACTGCGTCTATATTATATTAGTTAGGATCTTTGTGTTTGCTTCTCCTGAAAATAATTAGTATATATCTGGCAACGTCACTGGAGTTTCCTTATTTGCTTTTTACACTAAAAAGACTAATGGAGTAACCTTTTCAAAATCAGTTATTTAAAACCAAATCTTACCGTTATGGATGCTTCTTAAATTTCCAAAGCGATTTAATTATACAAACATCCGGTTTACTAATTAATTTTGGGCTTTTAGTCATCGGATGACCATAATAATCCCCATATGTTACAGAAATTTCAAAGCCCATGACTTTGCCATTTTCTTATTTTGGTGGGTGGGACTTGGGAGAGAATCCAATTTAGTCAATTTTAACCCTGTCACGCGTTTAACTGATAGTATTACTTAGTTCAGATTTTTTTTCTCGTATATATTCAAAACTGACTTTTGTTATATATAGCTGCAGTATATATTAGAGTAAATTAGGGTGGGAAAGTTTCCCACCATGCATAATTAAAGACTAGAAGGGTTATTTTTTCTTCCTTCAATAGGAAAAATTACTTTACATAATAGTATAGTACTAGAGAGAAATTGACTCATTATTAATCCCACTAAAAGTTACTCACCAGAGCCAAAAACAACAACAAAAGAATCATCTCCTAAATAGATAAAATTTAGGGATTGATCAAAAAGTATATTCATAAGAGAATAGATATGTGTCTCTTTACGTTTTTTTCGCTGATTTGTTTTGAAATCATATATATCTACGAGAAAAACAGGTCCATATATGTATTTCTTTAATAAAGATTGTTTTATTATTTCTGTTTAAGCGTGAGTACTTTAATATTTCACCCAAAACAAAAAGTAAGCGTCTTGAGCTTGACTCTTTAACAAAGTAGTCGTGACGCGGAGTGGCTAAAGACAAGCAAACTATGAACACCGTGCTTACATTAAAATAGTAATTTCTGATTCGTTTATAACTTGTGTAGTTTATTCAGGCATAACAATAATAGAATAAATAATACTATGCCAAATGCTCTTTTCTGTCATAACATTATGAGATACTGATATTTATTGTATTTTGCCGAATGAACTTTCTGCGACAAGCTTAAGTGACCCTTTGGACATTTGAGATATGGTATCTTTTGCTTTTCATTTCGCTTTTTAAAACCCCATCTAACTTTTAATGTTGAGTGGGAGAAAAAACAAAAGTGTAAAGCTATTTACATTTTTAGGGATAAAGAAAAATTGTAGATTACATACATGTATTTAAAAGTTGAAAATATGGTTGAATGTTAGATAACTACTAATACTCGTGCACACACACACGTGACATTCCTTTCTTATAGCTTAAGTTAGTGTTTTACTTTTTCTAATGAATTTTTTGGTAGTTATTTAAAACTACTTTATGTATATGGTTTTTTATATCTGATTATTAATCTCATTTCATTTTGTGTGTAATTAATGTTTTAGTAACATGCATGTAAACGACTCTGTAACATATAATTCATCTCACAAAACCCTAAGTTTTAACAAATGGATTACGTAATTCCTCGTCGGTGGATGGGAAAATAGTAGAGTTGCACACTTGTGACTTGTGATACTTGTTATAGTTATTATTACTAGTTGCTTAACTAAAAGAAGAAAGCGATTCCTCTTTTGTCTTTTGTCTTTTTAATTTTATTTTATTACTCGATCCTACTTTAATACTACTATCTTTTGTTGGTTGCTTTGTTTTGCTTATGATGAATGAATATCCACTAATAATAATAATAAAGGACTCTAATTTCGTCTTTTCTTTGGTGGTGGGTGTCCCAAGGAATGGTGATTTCATCTTATACGGAAAGTAGCTACATTTCAATCTTCCATCATCGATGTCATTATGTCAATAATTAGATTACAAATCATACACAACCAATGAACATATAACCGAGCACTCGAAATATTACTACTTTTAAAAATGAGTACAAAATATGGCTAATGTTAATGTCTATGCAAATATGGCACAGCGAAACCGAAGTATTTGATTTTTAAAACGATTACCACTAACTAAAAAGGCATTATTATTTGTTTTTGTAAGACATACACCAGTTTTCGTAGAGAAAAAAAAAATACTATGTATAGTATAGTGACATAAAACTATAAAAGTCTCCATGTAAATTATGAGACGCCGTACACGTACTTTATTTATAAGAATTATACTACTACTATTCAGCGTTAAAATTGCTAGCAAGGAAGGAGTAATTAACCATAAATATTTCACGTAATGTGGTTAGATACAGTAGATTTTTATACTATTCAAATTAATACTACTACATTACTACTACGTTTACATTGAAAGATAAAACGATCATTATAAGCTTTTTTCTTGGAAACTACAGTCTCGCTGATCTTGAGCTGCGTCAGTGGACCCATAGTAAATAATCTATATGAAAATTCAATCCCACGATCGACCCACCCAACAGAGAGGCCATTTATATTAATCTATACACACACACACACACAAAGAATATCATTTTCTAACCAAACAACATTAGTGGTAAAATGAAAATAGACCACACGAATACATCACGATTGCATTTATTTTGGTGCAGTTCTCGTCTATCAGATTTCTCTAGAACCAGAGAAAAATATACTCTACATTTTTTTTTAATCTTTTTTTTTTTTTTATGTACTCTACATTGTTACAGTTTTGACTTTTGAATCGATCAGAACTATATATGTACATCTTTATAGCTAGTAGCTAGTAGTTAAGTTTTAAGCACATAACTAACGAGTCAATTATACAAGTAATGAATCATTTTGAAATAAAATAAAATAAAATATTCGAGATTTTCAAACTTTTTTTTAAAAAAAAAACTGATGTAAATCGTGTGATTTTAATGATTGTCTTACAATTTGATCTTTTATATTTTTAAAAAGTAGTCATTATATGAATTATGAAAGATAATTTATGTGTTGACATTATTAGATTTTGGGTTAAAAATATTTTTAAAGTTAAATAGTAGTATTAGTAAGAAAGAACACGTAAACATGTGCAATATTTGTTTGGTAGGGACGATCTGACATAAACCAATTCCCGCGCCTTGCTCGATGTACATTAACATTACAATATTTGAGATGATATCTCGGCCGTCTGATTTTACTCCTTTCTTTTTTATTCTCCACCGTCCGATCATCTTCTCTCCCAGTCACAATCTCTCTTTCTCTCTCTCTAGCTTTTTTTAATTATGTGAGAATCGATCACTCCTCTGTTTTTTTGGATCTTCACTTTTTGCTGCTGATTCACTCACTCACTCTCGTAGTCACTTTTTTTTTTTTTTTT
>NC_025686.1:24433225-24442560 GCF_000633955.1 Camelina sativa | reverse complement strand
TTTTTTTTTTTTTTGGACTCTCTCTCTCTCTCTCTCTCTCTCTCTCTCTCTCTCTCTCTCTTAGTATCTTCTTCGTCATCATCGAGTTGCGTCGGTTCTGCATATTCTCTTCGTCCGTTGAGGTAATTTTCCCTTCCGATTTCTCGATTTAACTCTTGAGATTTTCTCGGGAAAGTTTCTTCTTAGCTCTGGATTTGCTAGAAACGTTGCCGTTTCGTCGAGCTACGAAAAAAACACTCCAGTGCCAATTTCTTCTATGGTTTTATATGCTTTAAATATGAATAATCTAGTTAAAAATCTTCCGTTTCAATTTCGATTCAAATCGGAACCTGATCAGTTTTCGAATTTTTTAGAACAATATTTGTGTATTTGATTCCTCCGTTGTCTGCTTCCGAGCTTTACGATTTGGGTTGATTTCGAAATTTTTCGAATTCTCCCAATTTTTTTCTTGGATCCGTCGAAAATTTTGAATCAAATCTGAAATCTGGTATTTGTCGTATACTCAGTTGGTTTTTGTGGGATGGTTCTTCATAAATGCACGGACGCTTCATTCAGCTGTTTCTCCGGAAAAAGATTAACGGGGGGACCAATCATCATGAGTATATATTTTTTAGCATTATCGAAACATCTCTTTGATATACTTACAATACAAAATCATTATTTGTTATCTTCTTCTTCCTGCATCTCTTTCTGCGTCCATTACGAGGAGGACCACTTTTTTTTTTGTTTGTTTGTATTGCCGTGATCATTTGAGAAAAAGACCATTCAATTTACTTTTTTCTTGATGTGATTGATTTTTTTTTTTTGGTGTTTCAGGGAGGTTTTATGTAAGTTTGGATTGATGTGAATCGTTCTGTGACTATGGAATGTCGTTTGGAGAAGAAGCGTTTTTCTGGTGGTACTAAACCTTTGAAAACTCGTGTGAAACAACAATGTCTGGAGGAGGAAGAGGAGGATGAGAGTCATGAGCTTGTCAAGTATATGTCCAAGCTACCTGTTTTCTTGGAGAGAGCTGAAACCTCCTCTCAAGAGAAGCTCTTGAGTGTTGGTGTTCTTGATTGGGGGCGTTTGGAGAAGTGGCAGCATAGTCATAACAGGGTTTCGATGAAGAGTAGATTCCCTTTGGTTCCCCATCACCACCATACAGATGCTTTGTTGGCTCCGCTTAGAGATGCGTCATCATCATCTGCTGGTCCCAGTAAAGTGCATAACCGTAGTTCTGCTTGTCGGACGAAACATCTTAGTAGCTCACAGCAGAGCAATGTTATGTCAAATTCGGTTGAAGATACTTTAAGGAGAAAGAAACACAAAGATCGTAGATGTTTCAGCATACCAGATGACAAGCTTGGTCCAAACACTGATGCACAAGGATTAGATGGATGTGAGGAGAAAGACTTGAATCCAGAGGCTGGCTTGAACATGGAGGTAAAATCAAAGGCTGATAGTAATAGGCGTAGGAAGAGTGAAAAGAACTTGCACGAACGAAACCGAAATCATCACGATGGAGAACTTGGTCGAAAGCAGCAAGGAGAGGCTAAAACTTGCAAGAGGAGTTCCACTAGAAAAGTCCGGGTTGTTCACGGTGTTGAAGGAGATTACTGCACGCAACATTCTTTACCTTTGCAATGTAATGCTGATGGCTGCTTGGCAAAGAGTACAGTTGGCTCCACTGATGTGGACCGGAACAAGGTTTCAGCTGAAATATCTCAGTGCGTGCCGCTCTCAGGAAAAGCAAAGAATACATCTTCCAAAGGTAAAATTGCAGAAGACAGAGCATCATCTTTGTTATCTGTGAAACATTGTAATGATGAGTCTTCCCAAAGACAAGATTCAAAGTCGCATAAAGGCGCATCTGAAAAGGGGAGAAGTATATCGCCTTTTCAGCGGCTTAGCTTCAATATTGGTAAAGCCAGCAAAACTAACAGTGAAGGAGTTGTTGTTCCCACAACCCAGCTAGACTCAATGGCTAACTCCACAAAGATAGATTCACAAAATGTGGCTCTTTTATCTGACGTTGACGGCTCAGATTGCAGCAAGTCCAGTGCAAAAGATACAAACACGACAAGCCATTTAAGAAGGTTTCTAGAACCTCTACTGAAGCCACGAGCAATTCACTCTGGCAATTCCGTGGAGGGGACTAGAGGTCAAGGCGTACAAAGAATAAAAATGGGTATGAAGGGTTGCAAATCAGTAAATATCAATGATTCAGCTCAAGAGAAGAAGTTAGGATCATCCATGGTTCGAGCTGTTCTGCGGGTAACAGTTAAGAACAATCAACCACTCTTTACATTTGCAGTAAACAAAGAAACCGACATTATTGCGGCCACCCAAAAGAAAATGGGAAGCTCGGAGGAGGGTGAATGTACCAGTGTTTATACTTTCTTCTCTATTAAGGACCATAAGAAAAATAGTGGGTGGTTAAACCATAGAGGCAGTGGCCAAACACATGGTATCATCTCTAATGTTGTAGCCCAAATGCGTGTTTCGAGCTCTTTGCCTTCTGGTTCCATCAGAGAGTTTGTTCTCTTCTCTGTAGAGCTTGATCAAGAGAGCACTGAAAAGTCCGATCTGCAGTTAAAAAATGAGCTAGCTGCGATCATTGTGAAGATGCCAAGATGGTGTCACAGGAGGGCATCACTAAACACTGTTCAAGATCATAATGCACTCAATGAAGAGCTTGACGATCACATCAAAGACAGGTTTTTTGACCAAGACATTAGTGCTACGGTCATACTTCAAAGCGGGGTTCATAGTATGCCTCAGAAAGGAGGGCCGTCGTCTTTGATACAGAGATGGAGGACAGGTGGGTCTTGCGACTGTGGAGGTTGGGACATGGGCTGCAATCTCAGAATTCTTACTAATCAGCACAACTTATCCTACCAGAACTCGACAACATCAAACTCACCAGCCTCTTCAAACCGATTTGAGCTTTTCTTTCTGGTGCAGATTCTCTACTTAGTCCCAAATCCAATCTCCTTTTTTTCTTTAACTCTTCCAAATCAAAACCAAAAAGTTTTCATCATCACATTTCTATATTTCTTTGCAGGGAGAACAACCGGAGGAACATCCGTTCTTGAGCTTTAAACCGATCAAAGAAGGGATATACTCAGTTGTGTATAATCCATCCCTTTCACAACTGCAAGCTTTCTCCATATGTATGGCACTTGCAGAGAGTAGGAAAATGTCAGAGATCACCCGTGAGCACAAAAGCTCGTGTGATGAACATAAAGCTAGAGCAAAAAACGTGTTAGTCCCGGATCAAGATTCAAACCCTAATGGCAACAACGTCGGGTATCAACCGCCCCTCTCGCCTGTTGGGCGGGTCTGAAGTTTGTATTTTTACTTCAAACCCAAATTTTTTACTTGCAGGTATGTGATCATATTATTAGTGTTAAGCCTTAAGATAAAATAGTTGCAGGAAATAAGAAAGTAGCAACAAAATATCTTTAAAGTAGTTAGTCTAATGATCTTCCCAACTCTTAAGTGTGAATATTTTTTATATCTTATCTCCTCCATATATAATACTTTCATCATGCTGTGAAAATCTTTGGTTCCTACTGAAACTTCAAAAGCCTTAACTATTAGAGGGGTTTTTTTTGTTTATCTTGCCGTGTGATCAGTTGTTATGATGAATTGGATTCATAAGAAGAGTGTTTTTGAACCTGGCCCAACTGATCAGACAAGTTCTATAGCCAAGTCATATAGTTTTTGCATAAATTTGAGTTTTGATTAATTCATCTTTTTGAATTCAGTCTTTAAAAGTGAAAAAAGATTCTTAGTTATAAGAAAACAATAAAAAGTGTTCCCATCGTTCACGTGAAGTTGTTGTTTTTTTGGTCACAAAGACAGTGAGGAACAGAGTGGATTGTATAGCTTTATGCACTTTGAGCTCACACAACAAGCAACATGGTAGACCCNTGCCTCAGAAAGGAGGGCCGTCGTCTTTGATACAGAGATGGAGGACAGGTGGGTCTTGCGACTGTGGAGGTTGGGACATGGGCTGCAATCTCAGAATTCTTACTAATCAGCACAACTTATCCTACCAGAACTCGACAACATCAAACTCACCAGCCTCTTCAAACCGATTTGAGCTTTTCTTTCTGGTGCAGATTCTCTACTTAGTCCCAAATCCAATCTCCTTTTTTTCTTTAACTCTTCCAAATCAAAACCAAAAAGTTTTCATCATCACATTTCTATATTTCTTTGCAGGGAGAACAACCGGAGGAACATCCGTTCTTGAGCTTTAAACCGATCAAAGAAGGGATATACTCAGTTGTGTATAATCCATCCCTTTCACAACTGCAAGCTTTCTCCATATGTATGGCACTTGCAGAGAGTAGGAAAATGTCAGAGATCACCCGTGAGCACAAAAGCTCGTGTGATGAACATAAAGCTAGAGCAAAAAACGTGTTAGTCCCGGATCAAGATTCAAACCCTAATGGCAACAACGTCGGGTATCAACCGCCCCTCTCGCCTGTTGGGCGGGTCTGAAGTTTGTATTTTTACTTCAAACCCAAATTTTTTACTTGCAGGTATGTGATCATATTATTAGTGTTAAGCCTTAAGATAAAATAGTTGCAGGAAATAAGAAAGTAGCAACAAAATATCTTTAAAGTAGTTAGTCTAATGATCTTCCCAACTCTTAAGTGTGAATATTTTTTATATCTTATCTCCTCCATATATAATACTTTCATCATGCTGTGAAAATCTTTGGTTCCTACTGAAACTTCAAAAGCCTTAACTATTAGAGGGGTTTTTTTTGTTTATCTTGCCGTGTGATCAGTTGTTATGATGAATTGGATTCATAAGAAGAGTGTTTTTGAACCTGGCCCAACTGATCAGACAAGTTCTATAGCCAAGTCATATAGTTTTTGCATAAATTTGAGTTTTGATTAATTCATCTTTTTGAATTCAGTCTTTAAAAGTGAAAAAAGATTCTTAGTTATAAGAAAACAATAAAAAGTGTTCCCATCGTTCACGTGAAGTTGTTGTTTTTTTGGTCACAAAGACAGTGAGGAACAGAGTGGATTGTATAGCTTTATGCACTTTGAGCTCATACAACAAGCAACATGGTAGACCCATCAATATCCAATTTGGCATATGCCCATATATTTATAGAATCACATAATTGAGAAGTTTATCCGAGATTACACCAAACGAAATTTTCTTTGTCGAAATGATTATGTTTTTAGAAAATGATCTCTTGCATTTGTTAACATGCTACATAAATGTCTTAGAAAGTAGAAACAATAAGTTTATAATATAACTCAAACAGTAGAAACAATAAGTTTTCCCAAAAAAAAAAAAACATTAAAAACAATAAAACCTACAACAATTGATTATCGATACAGTATTTGTTAAAATGATAGCTCTGACAATTTTGTTCTAAAAAGTGGTTTATAATATTTATTTTGTACCACAATTATTGTGTCAAGTTATGTATTTACTTGGCCAATGTGTTACGAACATCTATTTAAATGATTAGTTTTCACATAGAAATCCTTCAAACTCCATCATTGCACGTCATATGTATATTCTTACAAAACATATTTCAGATCCTCTTTTATGTTTTACTAGCTCTTGTTGTAAATAAGACTACTGAATTATTGTAATCACACTATAGTTCATTCCTACGTGGCTGCATGTGTTCGTTACAAAGCGGATAGTTTGAATGTGGTTATGAACAAGTAATGTGTTCTCTTATAACTCGACATTAAGTGGACCAACACTATCCATATATGTAACTTACAAACTTTTTTTTTGTTCGAAATTCGAAGGTGAGGCGTAGTTATAAATATCTTATACAGTATTCGTTTTTGTATTTGTCTACCTTTTTTATTGTGTAATAATTGGTCTTTTGTCAAAATCCTATAGTATCTACATAAAGATCTTAACCCCAAAAAAAACATAATTTTAAATAGTATTTCAGGCCATTAGGCCAAGAAATTTGAATATAATTGATTTATTTTTCTCAAAATATATAATAATCTGTAAGTAGTTGCAAAAATCGTGTTTTGCAGGTTGAGTACTAAGGGCATCTCTAACCATATCTCCATTTTTTTCTTCAAAATGGAGTAACTCTATTTTGGAGTTGGGTTTTACTCTAACCCTACTCCATTTTGGAGTAAAAAATAGAGATCTCCATTTTTTTCTTCAAAATGGAGTAACTCTATTTTGGAGTTGGGTTTTACTCTAACCCTACTCCATTTTGGAGTAAAAAATAGAGATCTCCAAATTGTAGTGTAAAGAAAAAAAAGATGTCTTCAAACATAGAGAAAAAAATGGAGATCTCTATTTTGAAGATAAAAATGAAGATGTGTTAGAGCAAAATTGACTCCAAACTCTATTATGAAGATGGAAATGGAGATGAGTTGGAGTTGGTCTAAGTAGTGTTCTTAAAAGTTATGAGGGCACAACTCAACTTCGCTGTTTGATAGAGAATAATGACTTAAGTTAATCCCATTATGTAAGTTGCTTCTAAATATGTAAAAACTAAGGTTTCATTTTTTCAATCATATGAATAAAAGACATGGAGCAATTTGCCTATTGAAAATTTTGAAATTTTTTTTTGTTTAAAAGCTTATGATTGGCACCTATTAGTCTTGTTGCGTATAGATACAATTAAGATAGGTTCCAAAATTTCGTTAGTGGCTTGGGCATTATATATCTTGAGCCAAGAGTTGAAGCAAAGTTTTTAAAACATGCAACCCTTCAAAATTAACGCTCCATCCAATGTCTATAATAAGAATATGATGGATCTTCCATTATAGTGGTCCTGAGTTGGGTCACTTAAGAGCATCTTAAATTAGGCTAAAATGTGTCCCCCAAAGGACAACAAACATCTCCTTGGCACACGCGTGAAGTCTTCTTCTATTACCACTTTCTTTGCCATATTTATCACCAAGATCCTCTTTGTCTCCACCAACCAACATTAATTGTTCTAATAAAAATAAAATAATTATTCTAAACAAACAAAAGTTGTTGGTTCGAATGTAAGTATATAAGAAGAAGCTAGGGAAAGCTTCGCATAGATTAAACTTTATAAGAGAAAAGTGAGCTTTGCGATGTAATAATAAGCCGCATAGTATACAAAAGCTTTTGACTTGCATATAAAAATGCTTCATGGACCTCTTTCGTTCTGTTTTTGGGTCACACACCGGTCTGTGTCATTTCTAGCTGGAAAGGTTGTTTCGCTTATTGGGTTCAAATGCTCATATATTTTAAGTAACATAAAATAGTTAACGTTGTTTTATCAAATAAAAATATGATTTGTTGATCAAAACCCGCATTTTAAAAAACTTTTAAGTGTGTAAAAACCACACACATAATTAGTCCAAAAAACATGATATCTTTGGAGGGATTGAATAGGGCTATTACGTAGTTAATCTTTTGACTAGCCTTAAACTACATAAATGAGATATCATCAGTTTAATGCAACTTCTTCTAAACTAGTACTAGTAGTACTACACTGCCACTTTAATACAGTAGTTCATAACTTCATATTCTCACACACCCACAGGCCCCACGCATGCACACATGGCTTTGACCCTTTGACCATGCACTTTACGATTTTGTCCCTGATTTAGTAACTTCGTTTTCCAAAGTTAACTTACTAATGCAGCCTTGTAGTAATGTATATAAAACAGACGTTTCAGAGTTACTTAAGGTCGTCTCGTCTGCTTAACGACAAAAAAAAAAAAAAGAAGAAGAGAAAAAACAATGTCGGTTTCTCAATTAATCTGTTTGTCTCTATTTTCATATTCTATATTAGTTTGACCAAACAAAAAAATACATGTACTGTACTATCTTTTAGAAAAATCCCAAAAAAAAATTAAGTTTTGAAAACTGAGAAAAATAAACCTGGATAACAAAATAGTCTTCTCAGTCAAAAAAAAGTTTTGAAAAATAATTAATTATTCCACATTTAGACAAAAAAAGTGATAAATGATAAGATAAGAGAGAGAGAGAGACATTGGATCCACAATTAAAAAAAACACTTATCAAAATAATTAAATAATTATTATCATTATTATGCTTTTTATTAATTTCACCACTGTCTTCTCCACTTCGTCCGCTTATATAAATTTTTCTCACTCTCTTTTTTTCTTTTCTCCGCAGATTCCTTTTCATTCCAGAAAAAAAAAACCTTTTTTGGCTCTCTCTTTCGTCTTCTCTTTTTAAACTCTCAGAAAGTGACTGAGTGAGAGCCTCACACACCCAAAAAAAAAAAGGTGTTTTTGCTTTTTCTCGGGTTTTAGGGAAGAAGAAATCATCTTTGATTGAGCTTTGTAAAAAACCCAAAATGGGACCTCGTTGCTCTAAGCTCTCTCTCTGTTGTTGGTGGCCGACCCATCTCAAATCATCTCCCAACGAAGCTTCTGATCTAGGTTTCTTCCTTACTTTGTACCATTCTCATCACTCTCTCTCTCTCTCTCTTTGCTTAACCAAGTTTGAGTTTTTTTTTTTTGGTTCCTGACAGAGAACGGTACGGACGATTTGCCGTCGTTTACGGAGTTCAGTTTCGACCAACTACGAGCTGCTACCAGTGGATTCTCTACTGACAGTATCGTTTCTGAGCACGGGGTTAAAGCTCCCAATGTTGTCTACAAAGGAAGGCTTGAAGATGACCGATGCATCGCTGTTAAACGCTTCAATAGATCCGCTTGGCCTGATACTCGTCAATTCCTTGTACGTACTCTCTTAAAGTTGATTCCTTTTGCTCTTATCACTTGATGGGTTTATCATTTACAGTTCCAAAATCGAATTGGTGAGGATATTGTTGTTGTTGTTGTTGTTGTTTACTGTTTCATTTGATTGATTCTTTAGGAGGAAGCAAAAGCTGTGGGGCAGTTGAGGAATGAGAGGTTGGCTAACTTGATTGGATTCTGTTGTGAAGGAGACGAGAGATTGTTAGTTGCTGAGTTTATGCCTTTTGAAACTCTCTCTAAGCATCTCTTCCACTGTAAGCCTTTTCATCATTTCTTAAGAGAGTAGCTAGCTACTGTTTATTTTGTTTGGTTTGATCCTCTTTTGTCTGGTCTCTATGCCTTTAGTTGGAAATTTCTGTTTTTGGTTCTATATTGTTGAACAAAAGATTAAGACTTAAATCATTGTTTTTATAGCACTGGTGCTATATTGTGAGATTTCCATATTTGGCTATAGATGATTGTTTGGAAAGTAGTGGTGGAACTTAATAATGTGTGATAACGATATGTAGGGGATAGCCAGCCAATGAAGTGGTCTATGAGGGTGAGAGTGGCTTTGTATCTTGCACAAGCACTTGAGTATTGCAGCGCCAAAGGTCGCGCCTTGTACCATGATCTTAATGCTTACAG
>NC_025686.1:24413137-24431199 GCF_000633955.1 Camelina sativa | reverse complement strand
AATGAAGGCAAAGACCATAGCGGCAAGTAAGAAGTTCATAACAGGACGACCATGCCAGATTCCCCGTGGCTCTGTCTGAGTCTGAGGTTGTCCTGCAGCTGCTTGTGAATGGGCAGAGGCAGTACTCTCTGGGTTCGACTGTTCGCCAGCCACGTTTAGAGCCATTGCCCCGCATATCTCACATGTCCTGCTCATAGATAATGCCTTATCAGTATAGCCTTTAGAGACCCACTTCAGCTTCTAAACACACAAGAAAATAGATCTAACTCCAACCGGTTTCTACTGCCTTAAGAGTCTAAGACAGAGCAAAGATGCAAAACAGGAGCTAAACAGAGCTATGGTTATAATTGAGATTGGTAAGAATCAAAATGTCTCAGCAATAGAGAATGCAAGATTCTCAATGCAGCTGCAGAATCAAGCTAGTTAAAAAGTGAAAATTTTGAAGCAAATCACAGGAACCAAACCGAATAAGAACATAAGACACAAGTTGACAACACATGAGACACAAATTGAATAATTGGTGGCCACAAAAACTGTAGATTCCAGCTTCAGTAGACAATCTTTCTTAGAAGTAACTATATGGATCTCTAAAAATCAGACAATGAAGAAAAAAAACTCAAAGTACATAAAAGCAAATACTTTAGTTTCCTCATAAAGTTCCATCCTTTACTAAAAAAAATTCTCAAAGAATCTGTAGAATTTTGCAGAAAATAGAATAAATGTAAATATAAGAAATAAAGTCTTGAAGAGAAATGAAAGAAACTCACATGTTTCCTTTGATCTTGAACCAAGTCTCAGCACACTTACTATGAGCTACACCCAAATCACCTTTACAAGAGCAACCTAATTGCAAAGGCAAACCATAATACTCTTCTTCTTCGTCTTCGTCTTCTCCATCTTCATCAGAATCATCATCAGTATCTTCAACTTCTTCATCTTCTTCAGCTTCTTGATTAATCTCTAAAGGAAGATGACAGATCCTGCAATCTCTACCACTTTTCTTCTTCTTCTTCTTCTTCTTTTTCCTCTTTCTCCTCCTTGTCCTCTTCTTCTTACCACCGGAATGCAGCTTTTTCTCCGGCGCCGGAACACAGCCGCTCTCTAAATCGACCTCAGACAAAGAATCCAAGTCTGAGGAGCCACCGTCGGGGCTAATTTCGACGGAGTAGGGCGAGTCTCTAGGATTCGACAGATGGTGATGAGATCCAAAGGCAAAAGAAGGCATTTTTATTTATTTTTTTCTTCTTCTTCTTCTTGGGGAGGATTAAAAGCAAAGAAGAGGAGGAACCAAAGGGGTCACTCAACTCATGGGTTTTACGAGGAATACAAATTACAAAATAAAAATAAAATAAAAGAAAAACAAAGAAAAGAAAAACAAAAAGCTAATTTTGTCTTGAAGGGTTTATTGCAAAATTTATTACTTCTTTTTTTTTGTTTTTAATTTTAAGTTGCAGAGTGAGAGAGAGAGAGAGAGAAGTGTTGTTGGAGAAAGAGAAAGGAAGAAGCTTTGGACAAAAGAGCAGCTTCTGTTCTGTTTTTTTTTTTTTTTTAACTATTAATTATTATTTGTTTTTTTAAAGGAAAATAAATATAAAAAAAAAACAAAAATTTACATGTTGTTTTGTTTTTGTCTCCCTCAAGTTTGGAAGATATTTCAAAACAAGGTTGGTGCTTTTTTTAACATTGTTAGATCCCGTGGTACGGATTCTTAAACTCATGATTCTACATTGTTTTTCAACTTAATTTTATTTTTTACAATTGTACTTTTTTCATTGTATAAAAATGGTTTTTTTTAAACTCATATATTTCTTATTGAAGTTGCCCTTACTTAAGTTGTTAACTTCATTAAACATGTGAGTTTCAAGTTTAAAGTTGAGAGTTATTTTAAAGTTAAAAACATTAATAGAAGAGAATGGAAAAAGCGTTTTTTGATTATTTTGTTTAGTACTTTCCTTGATTTCTTCAACAAGTTAGATTGTACTTCCAACAATTCCTACTTTATTTAGTACTTTAGTCTTATCATGAAAAAAAACAAACTACTTTGCTTCTATAAATTGGATTGTCTCTATATAGTTTTGCTTCTATAAATTAGATTGTCTATATAAAGTTTCATTCTACATTACTTCTGTAAATTGGATTGTTTAATTATTGATACTAAAAAAATGATATCCAAGAAAAATGCAAGATTAAACTGATTTTGATTGAAGTGGGTTGTTGAACTGTGAACATCATATATATATATATATACAGTTGGATGCAATAGTGTAGGGTTTCATTGAAAAGTATATAAACATGAGATCATATTGAAAATGTTAAAAAGTTTAGGGGCTTTAAAAAAAAAAACACCTAAACACAGAAATCACTGTCAATGTCAGTAGCTGTGTCAGGATGTAAACAATGTTGGCTGGAAGGAAACTCATCGTTTCTTTAATAATTTTGTCGTAAAGAAAAATAAAATACTATAGAAGATAAACATCAATTTGAAAAAGTTACTCTGTTTTATTTTTATACAGTACTTGGCTTTAAAAAATGTAAATTTATTTTTAAAAATTGTATTCTATTTAAATAATTAAAATACATATGTTTTTCATCTCTATCCTTTATAAGATGAGTAAAATTAATAGTGTCAATGTGCCTATCTCTTTTTTTTTTCCATTAATTGACACTATTAAATTATATTATTGACCATTTATCTCAAAAACTCTTTAGAATTCTTTCTTCTATTTTCTTTTTATTTTCTTCTTCTCAATTATATTTGATTTTCACTAGGTTATATATATATATATATTTGTATAGTTACATTTACATAGATCTTTTTTATATACGACTTTCAAACAATTCGATGAGTGTTGAAGAAGGTTTTTGGTTTCTTTCGAAACAAAAACAATGTTTTAGTCATGGTGGAACGACAAGAACTGATTCATGTAAACAAGACAAGGTCTTTTTAACACCCAATTATAAAGCTCTGACCTTTGAAAAAGCAGTGAACAACAAGGCAATGCATCTAGTTTCACAAGGTCTAAGCTATATTTGTACTTCAAAATAGAAAACTTAACTAAACTAAACCAGTTTGTTCTGTAATTTGATGCAGGTTTTTTTGCAGGTCCAACTCTCATCTGCATTATACGATGGAATAAAATCTTCTTCTTAAACTATGTAAGTAATCTCCAAATCCTCTGTATTTCTTTATTTTGTTCTGTTTCGAGTTTATTAAGGACTGTTGTACGCAACTAGCTAAACCAAAACCAAATGTAACCGATTGAAATTGCATTCTGAAATCTATTTCACATAGTTGTTTTTTGTCACCAAGTTTAGCACATAGTCCACATCCCACAATTAAACACAAGCCAAAACCAAACAAAACAAAAACCAAATTAATCTAATTAAAAATTACATTGAAGAACCCTGAATCAGATTGTTGTTTCCTTCACTTCATGCACTTGAGATTTTTGTGCATCAGAATCTTTTTGCGTTGGAGAAAGTCTTTTAAAAGTTTTCTTCCAGCCACGTTTCCAGCTTTCTCGAGCAACCGTGAGCTCACTTAGTTTCTGATTCAACCGTAATATGATCACAGGTAAAGCTCCATGGTGATCTTCTCTCACTGTTTCAAACATGTCTCTGCGATATAACCTTTCAACGCATCTGTAAAACTTCACACCAAGATCTTCCACTCTCATCTCTTCCCTCATAACTCTCTCCACACTTTCCACTGCACTTCTCAAAGCACTCATCAACATATCCGCCTCGTACATCTCATCTTCGCATTTAATCATCTCTTCTTCGACTCCGGTTAGCACCTTACCTCCCTCAAAATCATATCTCTTCACAACACTGTACGTGTTGTTCAGTACCGGGTCTGAGACCGGTGACCGTAGCTCCTCGGGGATAAGCCTATAGTTAGGTGTCACTCGTCGTTGAGGATCAGACCTTTTCCTTTTCTTCAGAGGGAGGTTCGTATCCTTTGGAGACAAGATTCTTTTCTTATTCTTTACCTCCAAGTTGGTCTTATCCCATTGCGAGTTCTCCTCAACTTCAACCCTAAAGTCAGGACATGTTCCAATCTTTGGATCACCAAGTGTGTCTTCACCGTGTCGGGTCTCTCCAACTTCATCTTCTTGTTCTTCTTCTTTGTCAGTACCGTTGGCAAATCGTATGAAGCGATGATAAAGACTCTTCTTTTCTTCGATCAACACTAGAAGATTTGTCACGAATGTGCCATATCCGATTCTATGGGACTGAAACTTTTTGCACAAGGAAGTGTAAAGTCTCATCTGCCTCGGACTTAGCGTCTCCTCGATGGCCTTCAATAAGTCACTCAACTTCTCTTTCACCTCTGAATGGACTTCCATCTTCCTCTCCTTATCGATGCCATGATTTGTAACATCTTCTTTAGGGTTATGACCATATGGTTTAACCCTAATCCGTGGACCGGTTCTTGCGTTTTCTTCTATCGTCTTCTTCTCATCAATCTTTGCATCACGAAGATTGTCTTTTAACCTAGAGACGAGACTATTAAATTCAGTCTTTCCGATTATACCGAACCTAAAGTCTTGAGTCGAGGATCTAAACTTTGTCTGTTCCCATGGATTCAGTGTCTCAGTCATCTTGAGCAGCGCATCAACTTCTTCCATCGTCTCAATGGCTTGCGTTCCGGAATTATCCATTGTACGTTGTTTGTTTACAGAGAAACAAAAAATAAAAGAAGAAGAAGCTTTAGTTTCTTGACAGAGAGAAAAAAATAACAAACTTTGAGAATTAGTGTAAAACACAACACGGCTTAGGGTTATTATATAGAGAATATTTCCATATCTGAGGTTTAATTTCCTTTTTGTTTTTGAAGTGTATCTTCTCTTCATTCAATGATGATGATACGCGTTTATTAATCTAACCGTTGGGGATTTTTCCACTAATTGTAGTTTTCCTTTTTGTTTCCGTGTAGTATAATATATCAACTATGTATCTATATAATTTAATCACAGTTAACAAAAAAAAACACTAAATTGCTCTCCATCATTAGCTCTCTCGATCGTCATCTCACATTCATCAGCGACGAAACTCTTCTCTCTAAGTCTCTGTGTTCAAATTCACTAACGCTTCTGTCTTTGTGTCTTTGCAGGCTTTATTTGATTATCTCTCATCGACGTACGAAACTCAAACTCTTCTCTCTGTGAAACATGAATGGTCCAAGCACATATA
This sequence comes from Camelina sativa, assembly GCF_000633955.1. NCBI lineage: Eukaryota > Viridiplantae > Streptophyta > Magnoliopsida > Brassicales > Brassicaceae > Camelina > Camelina sativa. The sequence goes on along the minus strand of NC_025686.1, from coordinate 24,426,003 downwards.
TGAATTGCTTCCTCCTTTGCGGAAGAATGTAGTTAACTGATGCAGCTGAAGAAAGCTAAGTGGCTCCTGAACCAATATAATCTCCGCTTATATGTACCTGTCTCAGACTATATATGACTAGCTTTTTGGCAATGGCTATAGGATATGCAGATGCAAAGTGAATCTGCGAATGAGTCTGAGTTTGATGACATTGAAGACGACGAAGATGATGAGTGAGTGAGTAACTTTCAAACCTTTTTAGTTCCTCCCTCTCATCTTCTTTATATTTGGTATTATTCTGAGGAAACATGAAAGACGTATTTCTCTTAACGTTTGCTACATAGTACAATAACTCTCTCTAGATTGTTTGCTTAATTAAGCGTTTGGTCTCTCATCAAATCATTCTCTTTGGGTTGGTAATAAGTGGGATTGTTCTTGTATGATGGCAAACTTAATTTTTGGTCATTTTTTTTTTATGAGCCAGACCAGAGGAACTTAGAAATAATAATGACCCCTTTAGCTTTAAAAGAAGGGGAATTTGGAGCGTAGAGGAAAAAAATAAAACATGCCGAGTTGCTGACATTAGAAAGAGACTTTGGACCAGCAGAAGTTATAAAACAAACAAAAAAAGATTTGGCATTTTTTCCATTATAGCTCCACCTGGAGAAGCTACGCAACACCTATAACCATTGGAACGAAAGAAAAAAAAAAATCAGTCTCTTATCTAAAATTGTGTAACAAAGAATAAAAATTAGGGATAAAGGAGATTAGATTCACTTGTGGATGGAGAATTTGAAGTTGAAAAGGAGGAAGACGTACTTTGTAGAATCAAAGAGCATCAATCACTATAGAATCAGTTTCATCTTGTTACACTGTGAGCACGACGGCGATCAAGTTTTTGTAATGGAACATTATCCTCCAAACCATCTCACCGGTCTGCACATATAGAATTAGAAGAACCATTGTTAATTTGTACGAGTTAAAGTAAAAACCATAAATAAACCCCAAGGACTTTATACCTTTATTACTTGGCCGTCAAATCAGATGAGAGTAGAAGAAACACCATGGAAACACACAAAGTCCTCCACCGATCCTCATCATTCTTCATACCATCTCTGATCTAAAAATCCAAGTGAAAAAGTGTTGATAAATAGATAACAAGAAAATCCCAAAAGTCTGAACTACAGCTGCATAAGTGTTGATAAAGGTGGTGTCCACAACTCTAGGAAAATTATTGGTTGAGTAAACTTGAAACAGAACAAAACAGAGAAAGGCAGAGAGGATTTTGAGATTAGTTACAGATCATGAAGAGAATTTTTCCATTGGATGAAAGGGAACCTTATAACTCCATCTGGAGAAGCTAGCAACACCTATAACCATAAATAAACCCCAAGAACTTCATACCTTTATTACTTCGTCGTCAAATCAGATGAGAGTAGAAGAGACAGCATGGAAACAAACAAAGTCCTCCTCAGATCCTCACCTGCAAAGACACCAAAACGACACCTGCACCATATTAACGATTATAAGAACCATCGTTAGTCTTGTTAAGTCTGAAATAAGAGCCAAGGTTCAAACCATAAATCCCACATGTAGAAATCTAAATTTAGACTCACTTATGGATGTAGAAATTTGAAGTGGAAAAGGAGGAAGACGTATTGTATAAAGTAAAAGAGCATCAATCACTATAGAATCAGTTTCATCTTGTTACTCTGTGAGCACGCACGCCGGCCAAGTTTCTGTTATGAAACATTATTCTCCAAACCATCTCACCGGGTCTGCACATAGAAGTAGAAGAACCATTGTTAAATTTGTAAGAGTTAAAGTGAAAACCATAAATAAAGCCCAAGAACTTAATACCTTTATTATTTGTCCGTCAAATCAAATGAGAGTAGAAGAAACATCATGGAAACAAACAAAGTCCTCCTCACCTGCAAAGACACCAAAACGACATCTGCACCACATCAACGATTCTAAGAACCACCCATCATTAGTTTTTTTAAACCATAAATCCAAGTGAAAAAGCTTCTTCATACCTCTTTCGTTAAAACAATTGAAGATGTCATATTGTTTAAGCAAAGATGAAATTCCTGCAAGAGAAAATAAAAAGGAGTTACTCCATAGATTGATAAAACAGAGTCATTAAGCTATGAGACTCAAAAAGCATCAATCATCCGTAATAATGTGAACCATATAATATATATCTCTCGTCCATCCAATCCATATATAGAAACAAGAACAAACAAAACCAAAGTATCAGTATTCGCTTATGGATTCAAAACCTTGAGTAGTCCGAGTCTTCTTCATCAATCTTCAAACCCATCTCTGATCTGCACACATATATAGAGTTAGAAGAAGAAACCATCGTTAATTGTCAATTCGGAATTTATTAAAAAGAAACCTAATAAAAAGAGAAAACCAGAAAACAAACCCTAAATCCCCAAATATTTAATCGAAACATCTCCCCGACCGACCTGCACATAGAAACAGAATCATCATTAATTTGTAAGAGCCATATATTAGTGAAAACCCTAGAAAAAAAAAAAAAAACCCCCAAGAAAGTTGAAACCTTTTTTTACTTTGGTCTTCGTCAGTCAAATCAGATGAAACGCCATGGAAAAAAACAAACAAAGTCCTCCGATTTTGAGAGTTAGAAGAGAAGATACGGTGATCGTACGTTTAATCTTACTTACGTGATGGTGAAGACGATGATTGTATACCATTGACTGATGTCGCTGTTGTTGTGATTTCTCAGAGAGAGAGAGATATTTATAAACGGGCCAGATGTGTTTTTTTTTTTTTATGTTGTTAAAAATAAATATAAAAGAGAAAAAGGACCTTTTTTTTTAATTTTTATTTACATTAAAAAGAAAAAAAAAGGAAAATTAATTACTCAAATCATATACAGACAAGAATGAGAGAATTTACTTATATAAGAGAGAAAAAAGGAAATATTTGACACGACAATTTTAATTTGAAAGAGAAGCCAAGAGAGAGGACTGGGTTTTAGGGTCTCTTCGCTGCAACCTATTCTCCTTCGTTTCTTCTTCGACGTGATTCGATTCTCACACTACTCTTTCGCAAACAAAGACATCGCTTGCCAGATTAGATCTCATATTCTTTAGGTTTCTTCGACGGGCTTATGTACGGTTTCAACCGAAGAGTAGATTTGATCGCTTGCCAGATTAGACCTAGTTTGGGGTATTATAGGGCTGTAAATTTTGCAAACTATAAGATTTATTATCGCTAGCGCGCTGAAGATATGGGTATGGATAAGGAGAATACGAGCCCGCTTTTATTTGACTTCTCCAAAAATTGCTTTAAAGTTGCAAACCTTACTGATGAAGAAACCATTCTCAACCCTCCTCATCCTGTAAACGTTTCCAACTTAAAAGATCGATATTTACTTGGGGAACAATTAGGCTGTGGTCAGTTTGGTGTCGTCAGAGTATGTTCTGATAAGTTCACTGGAGAGAGGCTTGCTTGCAAGTCCATCTCTAAAGACACACTTGTTACTCAAGACGACATAGATAGTATCGAACTCGAGATTGCTATTATGGCCAAGTTAGCTGGGCGGCACCCAAACGTTGTGAATCTTAAAGCGGTTTACGAGGAGGAAGATTCCGTGCATCTTCTGATGGAACTATGCGCAGGCGGTGAGCTTTTTGACAGGATCGAGAAATCTGGAAAGTATTCGGAGTTCCATGCTAGGGTGCTCTTCAAGCAATTGATGCAAGTGGTCAAGTTCTGTCACGATAGCGGTGTTGTCCACAGAGATTTGAAACCTGAGAACATTCTTATGGCCACAATGTCTTCTTCATCTCCTATCAAACTGGCTGATTTTGGGCTCGCAACCTTTATAAAGCCTGGGGAAAAGTTGAGCGGCACAGTTGGCAGTCCTTTTTACGTTGGCCCTGAAGTGTTGTCAGGGGGATATTATAACCAAGCTGCTGATGTATGGAGTGCAGGCGTTATTTTGTACATTCTTCTCAGTGGAGTACCTCCCTTTTGGGGAGAGACTGACTCAGAGATTTTTGATGCTGTGGGGGCTGCAGATTTGAGTTTTTCTGAAGAGCCATGGGACCATATAACTTCATACGCCAAGAATTTGATCTGGGGGATGCTTTGTGTTGATCCTTCCCAAAGGTTAACAGCTGATGAAGTACTAGCTCACCCGTGGTGGATGGAGCAATTATCTGAATCAGGATATGATCAGGAGGATGGGTTTGGCTGTGAAGGATTGGAGAATGATGGTGGATGCTCTTTCTCCACACAATGTGTATCTCGAGAACAAGATTCTAGCTTTAGTAGCATGGCACAATTAGATTGCAAATCATCATTCTCGTCTTTCTCCACACAATGTGTATCTCGAGAACAAGATTCTAGCTTTAGTAGCATGGCACAATTAGATTGCAAATCATCATTCTCGTCTTTCTTACCTGCTGCTGATAACAACACACTGCCAAATTCCGGTTTTGGTGGGTTTTCTTTTGATGGGAACCAACCCTCAGCTGGAAAACTTGGAGACTCAAGCCCAAAGAGGTCACCAGATTCTTCTTCACAACTTGATAGGCGTGAGGAAGCAGGGGAGAATCAGACGGAAGCAGCAGGAAAGTCAGAGACGAAGAAGGGAAAGAGGAAATTAACTGGTCAAAAATGTCAGGACTGCACAGCAAAAAGAAAGAAGATAACTGTTATCAGTAGTAAAATATTGTATGTACTCTGATTTTGTTCCTGCTGTATAAACCAATAGAGTGTGGGTTCCAGTTAACTAAAACTACTTAGTTGTGTAATGTAATTAAATTTTCTTTAACACTAGCCATATTCTCTCATAACCAATCTTTAAGTTTGCTATTCATTTATTAGCTTCATTGCTAAATCTGCTTTCCCCACTTTCCTCAAACCATTGATCATCATTGTCCAAGGCAAATGGTACAAGACAAAAGGAACAAAAGAGTTTAGAAAGTGTAATGAAAAACCTTAGTGAGATGAGGGACTACGTAATTTGGAAATTTATCTGGCTGTACAACGTATCCTCCTGCATAACACCATGTCACAAAAACTTAGAGAAAGATAAAACGAACTCTAGAAAACAGATGCAAAAAATGTATATCATACTATTATTGGTCAAGATACCATATTCTTTAGGTGGAAAGCTAACAACTTAAACGCAATCATGACAATTATATTTATCTAGAAAGATTGAGCTCCGACCAGTTCAAGCTACACCATGTCACAAAAATTAGAGAAATGTAAAATCAAGTATAGAAACAAATGCAAATGATGATCAATAATTTGCCAAAATGGAGTTAAAGCTGTTAGCTTTCCACCTAAAGAACTAGGCTGCTAGTATCTAAAGCCAGCCATGTCAAAATCCTGATAACAACTGGAGCATGAAAACCAAGTGTTTAAGTTACACAGTGAGACCTCTACAAAACCAGAGATACAAAAGTTGAAACCTTTTCTCCTAAATAAATAATAATCTAGTATCTAAAGCTAGATTCCTGAAACTTGGATGACAACAGATTTGACTAAAGTTGCATATATGATATATATCTAAGGATTCAAAAACAACTTGGTGATTAACACCAAGTAAACAACATTCAATTATCAATTGTGTTAAAGCTGTTGGCTTTTCCACCTAAACTAACTATTGGATAGAAATGAGTTGAGTCTCAACTGGAGCATGAAAGCCAAATAATCAAGGTTACACAGTGAGAGAGAGCTCTACAAAACCAGAGATACAAGACAAAGTTGGAACCTTTTCTGGTGTGGAAACCATGTAGCAGGGGAGAGAAGAAGCTCTCTTTCTTCTGAATGATCTTCCAATCCCCACCCATTAACAACCCTTCTATCGTCGTCATCCTCCTCCTCCTCCAAATTTCTCAATCTAACCGATGGAATTAGTCAAAAATAACAGATATGTATCAAATCATGAGAAAATGGAAGCTTGAGAAGAGAAGAGAGGACGACGACAATGGCAAGTGTGAAGTGGTGAGGTTGAACTGAAGAAGACAAAAAAAAGTTGTTAAAACGAATCGTTTGGTGTGGAAAATTGTTGTTTTCAGGAAACTATTTGACTCTAAATCAATGAAATGGAAAATATAGGGATCATTTTTGCAAATTAGATTTCTTTGATTTACGCAACCATTTTTGTTTTCAGCTTCTTTAAACACAGATTCTTGATAATCATATACAGTAGAACTTCTATAAATTAATAAGGTCGGGACCATGAAATTTTATTAATTTAAAGAGATTTTAATTTATCGATAAATTAATAATTATTGATTTATCGATAAATTAATAAAATATTAATTTATGAAGAGATTTTTAATTTTCATAGTTTCATAGTTTTCTTAATTTATAATCTTGTCTATTGTAATTGCTAAGTTTAGAGTTTAGGTAAAAATAATAGATGTTAGAAGTTTAGAGTTTAGAAGAAATTTCTACTAGCATTTATGGTAATGATGAAGTCGAATAAGATATTGCGGTAATTTTAGAATCAATTACATATAAAGAAGCAATTATCGCATTTAGAACTCTTCGTAATTTTTGGATGCGATTTGAGAAGACGACAATGAAAGATATTAGAGATGAGCTCCAATAAGAATGCAAATTCAAGAATATGCAAACAACAATAGAGTCATATTTCAGTATTTTACTAGATTTTCTTAGATATATATATATATATTAATATTATTTGATTATTAATTTATGATATTGATGGGACTATATATTTTTACATAGGATTTCTAAAAAAAATATTATCTTATTAATTTATCAAAATGTATCATTTTTTACACCGGCCTAACTTGGGACCGCAAAAATTTATTAATTTATAGCGAGTATTAATTTAAAGAGTATTAATTTATAGAGGTTCTACTGTATATAAAAGTAACGTTTTGATCTCTCTTTATTGGTTGATTTTCATTTAATACTTTCTAATTTTTTTTTGTTTTCTAATTGTTTCATTGCTTTAAATAATATTTAAAACTCAATTAACACAATACATTTAATTCATACATTAAAATAAAATTATAACTGAAAATAAAATAAATTATGTATTAATCATATTCTACCACTTAATTTTATTCAAACACAATAAATAATATTTGTAATTCCAATAATTCTAAATGTAACTTCCATCAATTCTTATCATATAAATAAGCATTGTCTCATTCTCTCATATTGACATTTTTTACTTTCTTATTTTCACATTCTCTCATTCTCTTCCACAATATCTCAAATCATTTTCTTTATGTATTCAATTTCTTATCTTTGTTATATGGGTTACAAAAAACCAAATAAAATATCATTGTAAAATTTTAATGCTAAATTTTAATTTTAGAGACTACATGATATATATATTTTACATTGTTTTTATATTTAAAGATTCATCTCTATTATCTAATTTGGATTATCATCTTATAAGTAATCATTCTCTCCTTCTCTCTCACCAATATCAAATGTTGTTATATCTAATATGTGTTGTAAGAGTTTGATTCTATATTTTAATTTAGAAAGTATTATATATAATTAACATTGTTTTCAATTTTTATTTTATTTTTATAAAAATAAAAAATTTCTTTTATATTTCTTGCATTTCTAATCTATTCATATTTATTTTTAAAATTTCTATAGCTAAATTTAAATTCACATATGTTGGTTTTAACAAAAAATCAAGTTTTTAACAAAAAATCAAGTTTATTTGAGAATCTGTTTTAAAAAGTTTATCTTCATTATCTATTTTAGATTAGCATCTTATAAGTTATTATTTTTCATACTCTGACAATATTCACCACACAATAAGGTCATGAAGTTGAAAATATTCATCTCTAATTCTCTATTATGTACTCTAGTTATCTCACATATTCTTGTATCATTTTTAATAATTTAGAATGATCAATATAATTATCCATTTATAAAGGCTATTTTATTTTGTAAAGTCTATTTTTTTGTGATCCAATAGATAAATATTTAAAGATCAATATAATATTTATATTATTTAAGATTTGAGGTTTTTGAAAACAAAAAGAACTTAATTATAAAAAAAATTGATTTTCTTGATTTAAGCAAAATGAAAATAGTGAAATATAGAAAATATATAATTATTAAAATACCATTTAACTAAAATCCTCTAAAGATGAAACCATTAGTATGAAATCTAGCACTATAAATTAAATTGATGAGTGAAAAAAAAAACAAAAGGATTAAAGTTATTCTTGGGGTTTTAAAAAATCTTTAGATTGAAGTTCATATAATTTAAAAAAAAAAAAACTAATTTAGTTTGTCACTTCAAAATTAATATTTTCAATTTGGAATATTATGTGTGAATGTTGAGTTTATATCAACAAAACAATCAAAAAGTGTAAGTTTAAATTTTGATTGAGCCACTTGGTATTCCTTTTCTTTTAAGTCAAAAATAAAATAAAATATTTATTTATAATTAACCCACTTTTAAAGGCATTTAACCCCATTTAACTCAAATGTAACTCCTACCCAATAATTTTACATTCATTTCTCCAACTAATATATTTATCTTTCAAGAAAAAATGTTTTTGGTAAAATTTTAATATTTTTTTAATTATTTTAATTGCTTTAAACTTTGAAATGAGGAATATTCTATATACAATAATTTTATATGTAGTTACTAAATTTTTTGATAATTTTATTTGATTCAATTTTACTATACTACAGTCTTATGTTTACAATGTCATTAAGAAAAAAAATCTTTAAATCAATGTTTAACCTCTATAAAACATGATCATAAACATAGATTCTCTCATATTAGGAAAATGTTTAAATTTCTATATTATTATTTATATTAATATAGATAATCAATTTGTACTAATTTTTGATTTATAGTATTGGTTAATTTTTGATTTATAGAAAAGTTTATATATTTTAAATTTAGTATATTTTGAGAAATTGCTATAAAATTTTTTGAGATTCATTCATTAGTATAATTTTTTTGAGATTATACATTAGTAAAACAATATTTTAGTTTAAGAAAATTTAAGAAATATAATCAAAACTATTATGCATACAACCACGCATTGCGTTGACTAATTAACTAGTTTGAACCAAAATTAGACAATTTTAATCATTATTTTTGTTTTGAGGAAGACGAAAAGAGTCTAATCCAATCATGGGTAAGTCGAAAAATCATTCCTTTTGATTTACTCGATACTCATTTCTGCAAATTTCAATCCTTAGTTTATCTTCTTTGATGCATGTAATTGAATCGGTGATTAGTAACATTTTTCTTTGTTTTGAGATAACTATTGAATTGGATGATTAAAATAAGTTCAAGCTTTTGATGGGAAACAACCGGAATTAACCTCAGCTGGCTTCTCATCAACTGGAGTTCCCTCCATGCCAAGCTTTACCTTTTTTAGCCCATGCCCACCAACAACACAGAACCAGGCCCGGCCGTGGCTAAAGCCCGTGAAGCTGGTGCTTTAATCATCACGAAAATATATAGGTTTTAAAGGCATCAATATTGAAAATTGTGTTGTGGTGTGTTGGTTAACACCTGTTTGAAAGTCATAAATGTTTAGAGTTCAAAACCTTATTTGATACATCTTTGTGTTTTCATTTTACTTTTGTCTTTAGAGGTTCAAAAAAAAAATTGCTTTAGAGGTTCAAAAGAAAAAATTGCTTTAGGCATGAAAATCTAATGCGCCAGTCCTGCACAGAACAGTGACATCATTGAAACAGATGAAAAACTTCTAGACTTAAGCCTAAAGAGATCATTGATTTCACCAGATTATTCAAGAAAAGGAACCGGACCATTGGACTAGGAAAGCTAGCTAGATCAGTTGGTGGTGGATGTGTAAGGGTATAGAGACACACAACACACTGATTTACACTTGGAACGCGCCAATCCAACGCTTTTCTCTTCAATCTTATTAACAAAATTTATCTCTTACAATGATACAATTTTGTCTCGGTCCTTACTCAACCTATTCTACCCAATAGGATTGATCCCGACTAAGAATGAATCTGATACTCTCTCTTTTCTATCTAACACAACACCCTGTGTAGATCTAAGAGAGTAAAACCAACCCTCTCTCTTTTCTATCTAAACTCTCACCAGAATAGATCTAAGAGAAAGAAAAACAATTCTCTGCGCACTTAATCACCACCCTGATTAACGTCACAGAGAACTGGGAACACCCCTTCTAAGCCTTATCTTTGTGGCTTCGAAGTTTACAACTGTATCCATATTCTAGAGTGCTCAAATTGGCTCGTGGCCTACTCCTAGAATATATATACACGACTTGATAAACCCTGAAAGGCGAATCTCTAAATATCACGGGATAAGGAAACTGTTTGTTTCTCAGCTTTATCCTTTCCTTAACTCTTGCGGAGAATATTCTTCATATCTCCAAGCAAACGGAAACTGCTTGCTTCTCAAGCTTATCCTTTCCTTATTTCTCGCAGAGAATATTTTCCATATCTCCAAGTCCAATCTTGTCTCTATCTTCGACGCCAAGTCAGCAGCCTTCCTTGACGCATCATCACATCCACTCACGTCTTGCCACGTCAGCTCACACATCCATGTCAGCAACTCAAGCGTCTGTGATCTGATGCAGCTTCCTGATTGGCACAACGCTCTGTTCGGCACAAAGACTTGTTCCTCACCGCGAATTGTTCCAGAATCTGCATTTACAGGATGTTGATGTCACTGAGTCTATAATCAGATAGTCATCTTGCACGCATATTCCCACCGCTCCACTCCTCAGATTGTCGCTCGTCTGCTAGTAAAATATTGTATGTACACATCTGATTTTGTTCCTGCAATCTCTTGGTTTTGTAGTAAAACATATCCATGCAAATAGCCTCAACTGTATAAACTATAAACCAATCAGAAATAGAGTGTGATTTAGATGTTAAAAGAAAGAACAAGGAAATGTTCATCTGTTTGGGTTTCGTTGACTGAGGAGTCAGCGTGAAAACTCTGAGACGGTTAGATGATTCCAGTTAACTAAATATACTTAAATGTGTAAAGTAATTAAATTTTCTTAAACGCAAACGTATCAAAAGTTGTAGGAGTTGTGGGTTCTGCAGGGACAGGATTCAGATTATTATCTTCTGGTGCAGGAATTGTAGGTTCTGGAGGTTGAGGTTTTGGCGTAGACAGCGGTTGGATAGGCATTGTCTCTTCTGATGTAGAACACGGTTCTGCAGCTCGCCAAGCTTGCAGTAATGGTGATCGGTATTTGGGATTCAGATGCTTGTACTTGTCATGAAATGGGAAAGTATCTTCATCAAAGATAACATGACGAGAGATGTAGACCTTTCCAGTTGGGGGATACAAACAACGATACCCCTTGTGTTGATTGCTGTATCCTAGAAACACACACTGCAAGGATCGTGGGTCGAACTTTGTTTCTGCAACTGGTCTTAAACATGGATAGCATGCGGAGCCAAAAACTCTAAGAAAAGAGTAGTCAACCTTCTGTTGAAGAAGAGTTTCATGAGGACTCATGTTGTCAAGGACTGAGGATGGGAGGAGATTGATAAGGTAGTTGGCTGTAAAGAAGGCTTCTACCCAATATCTGAGAGGAGTGTGACTGTGAAACAACATTGATAAGCCAAGCTCCACCAGATGTCTGTGCTTTCTCTCTGCAACTCCATTTTGTTGAGGAGTGTAGGGACAAGATATTTGATGTTTGATCCCATGTTCAGCTAAGTGAGTTTTCAAGGCATTACTTGTAAACTCTCCCCCACCATCACTCTGAAAGACCTTAAGCTTCGTATTGTACTGATTCTCAACAAGCTTTTGAAACGCAACAAAGACAGATAGAAAATCTGATTTCAAACGCAGGGGATAGAACCAAGAGAAGCGAGAGTGATCATCAACAAAAACGGCATAATATTTGAAACCTTGGTTCGATACAATAGGTGAAGGACCCCAAAGATCACAATGGATTCGATCCAGGGGTTTCAAAGCTCTGGAATCAGAAGAAAAAAACTGTAACTTAGTACTCTTCCCCATCTGGCAAGGCTCACAAACAGGGGACATTCTGCTCTTATTGACTTCTATCTCCTTGCTACTTTGAAGGTGTTGTAGAATCTTGGAGTTGCAGTGTCCTAATCTACGGTGCCAAGTTTCTGCATCAGCTCCACATTGACGGTTTGAGAAGAACACTTTAGGCTCCTGATTCTGCAACACATAGAGAGCATCCTCACGAGGACCCTTTGCCACCACTTTCTGAGTGGTCAAATCGATTATATAAACCTTGTTAGAGTCAAAGAACACTCCACACGGGTAGTCATCACACAATTTTGACACAGACATAAGTGATTTTTTCATAGCAGGACATACTAACACATTGAGTGAGATGGTACCTTTAGAGGTTGAAATAGTGGTGGATCCGATATGTGTGATTGGTAGGTATGCTCCGTCTCCAACCATCACTGCATCATTACCCTCATATGGCGTTGATTCCTGAAGAGCAGAGGTTGAAGTGGCAATATGAGCAGTAGCACCGGAGTCTGGATGCCATTCTCTCCCACTATCATCCGAAACACGCAAGGAGGAGAAGGCTTGAGTCGTGACTTCACTCTGATAGTTATTGTCGAACCGATTGTAACACTTCAGGGCTGTGTGACCAATGCGTCCGCAGATTTGGCACACGGGTCTCTCTCCTTGAGTTGTCGAACCACTTTGATGTTGTGGAAACCCTCGACCCCTTGTAGAGTAGCCTCCTCTGCCCCGATTCTAACCAAAGCGACCACGACCTCTCTGATTTGGAGAAAACTGAGGAGCACATGGGTTTGTTTTCTCAGTCATGAAGGCGACGTGAGGTGAGACGGCATTGGAATCCTCGTATGACTGCAGCTTGCTGTCAAATCCTTGAACCTCAGTGATAACATCG